>NC_136165.1:4095240-4238428 GCF_965212315.1 Lampetra planeri
GGGCCACACGGGACAACCAAATTGCTCCCGGGATAAAGGACAGAGGTTGCCAGCGCGAGAGATGGGCGGGCGGGCGGGCGGGCACGCGGGTGGAATTTCGAACTTATCGTTCACTCGGTGAACGGAGGGAACATGCTGAGATCTCCGAAATCTTCGCTGCTGTAGTTGCCCGCAGCCTGAGCTGGGTCCCCGAGCATGGAGAGAACATCCTGGAGTAGAAATTAGGTGGGGGGGGGGGGGGGAGATACAGAAAGGTTAATATTATTATTATTCTGTGATGGAATGTCCAGGCACATGCTAAGGTCACGAGATTGTGAAGAGGACTTGCGGTTGTTGTCCCTCCCCCGCACTTCCGATTGGCAGTTGGCTACGCACGGTGCGAAAGAAGTTCAACACATGCGTACGTATTTCCTTTCTTGTCAAGGAGTAGTTTATCTCTCAGGCCTTTCTCCCCTGGTTATAGTTCATTGATCGATTTATCGATTGCAGGGGATTGTGATCTTGTCCCTGACCCGTACACTGCGCACACAAAGATAAATATGCCCCCCCCACCCCCCCGTATAGCCTTAACAGACTGTTTGTGCCAAGTGCTGTTAGCGAGACTTGTGCATGCACGCACACGTACGCACACACACGCACGCGTACGCACACACACGCACGCACGCACGCACACGCGCGCACACGCACGCACGCACGCACGCACGTACACGTACGTACGCACACATGCACACACCCACGCACACACACACACGCACGCACACGCACGCACTCACCTGGAAAACCTCAGGCTGCGTCTGCCCCTGGGAAGGGTCGTTGCCCGCCTGCCCCCCATGCTGCCCTGGCCACTGCGGCCAGATGGCTGCCCCCTCGACTCTCCGCGATTGGTACGATCCGGCGCCAGGGCTCGTCTCGGCTACTCCGTGGCCCCCCACGCGGACAGAGACACACAGAGACACACAGAAACACGCACACAGAGACACACGGACACGCAGACACGCGGACACGCGGACAGAGACACACAGACACACGGACACGCAGAGACACAGTCACGTAGACACACGGACACAGATAAGGATGATGAGTGCGTGGTGGACCTGTGCGAGGCATGCATCACCACACGCGTAAACACACAGAGACGGAGGCTTTCATCTCAATTTGAATGAGCGTAACGTCACGTGGGTCGCTCGCGCGAGCGTACAGGAGATCCCCCGTGCAGCCTTAACAGCCTGTTGGGGCAAGTGCTGTCAGCGAGTAGCAATCTATGAAGGCCGGAATGGCACACGAGGGGGTGGGTGGCCAGCATGACGCCCGGCCGCCTTTGTCTCCCCAGTGGCGATGTTTACACACCACACCAGGTACTCATTTGAGGTTGAGTCGACCTAGGGCAGGCCCAGGACCGGTTCAGATAATCGTCACCGGTGTTGGTGGCCGTGAGCGGGAATCTAACTCGGGTCGCCGGGTTCGTAGCGCAGCGGTTAGTGCCGCTGCGCTACGAACCCGGCCACTGTTCCCCACACGTGACACACGCACAAAACGTACACCACACGCGCACACACACACGCACGCGCGATCACGGTCTCGGCATGACATCATCCGACGGGACGACTCGGGTGCGTTGAAGAGGGCGATTCGATCACAGGGAGAAAGCTGGGAGCGCCCCGGCGCAAATCTCAACGGCGGCTGAGATACGAGTTTTTAGTTATTTTCTTCTAGTTTTTCTGTTATTTTTTGTTCTTTCATTTGAACCTATCTACGTGACTTTACCGAAAGACCCAAAGCGTAATGTGAATTCCTGCAGTCACGAAAGCTTCAAGTCAAGACTTAACAACACCCTCGTCAAGAAGCTCCACCCCGCGCGGGCGGATTCGAGGAATCCTCGCCCCCTCACCGTAGGCGGTTCGCCCGCCCTGCATGCCGCTGTAGGGGGACCCCGTGGACCCCGGGGCCCCCTGAGTGGGGCTCCCCAGCAGGGGGTTTGAACGACCGCTGGGCCCCGACGGAGGAGCCCCCCGCCCCCCCGACTCCCTCGCCGCCCCCCACGGAGTTGGCGGCGATGGCGCCGCCGCCCACGGAGGCCCCCGCCGGGGGAGAGAAGCCGTGAGGAGGCGGCGGCGCCCCCACGGAGAACGGCGCTTGCGGCTGAGGCTTGGGAACCTGGAGGAGGGAGGGAGGGGGATGGTAGGGGGGTGGGGGGGATAGGAGGGGTGGGAGGGATGGTAGGGGGTGGGGGGATGGTAGGGGGTGGGGGGGGATAGTAGGGGGTGGAGGGCAGATCAGTGTGGGGGGGGGATAGTAGGGGTTGTGGGGAAGAGGAGGGGGGAGGGTGGGGGATAGTAGGGGAGTAAGGGGTATAGTAAGTGGGAGAAGGGGGATGGGGGGGGAAGGGGGATAGTAGGGGGATTTGGGAAGAGTGGGGGGGGGATAGTAGGGGGTGGGGGAAGAGGAGTGGGGGGGGATAGTAGGGGGTGGGGTGGGGGGGAAGAGGAGGGGGGGGGAAGGGTGGGGGATGGTCTGGATAAGGCTGAGAATACTGCGACGGTGAGTATTGAAGCGACGTGAATCGAAGCGAATTACAGGCGGTAGGGTAGGTGGAGGCGTTGGGAGCGTGTTTGGTTGCTGTAAATTTGTACGTGGTGACGAGTTACTTCACTGAGCTAGAGTTTGTGGTCAGGTCGCTTCTGAAAAAGAGCTAGACTCTAACAGCTCGGTGGGGCCTCACCTAGTAAAATGAAAATAGTTTACTATGAGACGTCTCCTTTACCAGTGGCAAAATATAGTAATAGGTTTTTACCCTTTCAACTGGTACAAAAAACTGGCACCTTTATACAAGGCATCATGTTTGCAATAACCACAACACAAGCAGTCAAAATGCAAACAAAAATAAACAACTCTGATGATGACAGTGCATATCATTATCATCATCAGAGTTGTTTCTTTTTGTTTGCATTTTGACTGCTTGTGTTGTGGTTATTGCAAACATGATGCCTTGTATAACGGTGTCAGTTTTTGTACCAGTTGAAAGAGTAAAAACCTATTACTACGAAAATAGTTTAGTTTAGAGACTGTAAGAGTGCCGCTTGAAAGTTGGCTATCACACCCCGAAGCAACTTCGGGGTGTGGTAGCATCATCGGGAGCAGTCTTTGATGTCGTCTTGACCCGACCTCGTCCTTACACAATCCTAACACGAGGCAGTGAGATGAGGCCAAGCCGGGCTGTTACGCTTGCTCGCTCCGTTCGGCGAGATAAAATATAATTCACTTTTAGACGTACACACGCACAGTTCCTCTGCGAGTAGTGGGGGGCGGTGGTGGATGGTGCGGAGGGACTAACCTGGCCGGTGAAGGTTGGCCGCGTAGCGGTCCACGCGTTTGCCACTCCCAGGCCGTTCGCCGGCGGGCGCTGTGGCGTCTGAACGAGGACTTGGCTCCCCACGCCGCCCTGAAGATTCACCCCGGGCACGATCGCCGGAGTGCCGTGCGCGTGCGGGTGCCTGAGCGCACGCAACGTCCATTTGATGAAACGAAACAAAAACAACCAAAATAACAAACGTGGGCTCTTTTGTAGCCACTCGCGACGATCGGTACGGTACGGTCCTCGCATAAAGCGTGGTGCGGTGGTCACACTGCACCGTGTTTGTCGCTACAACGCGGGTTCATCTGTTCGGGAACGCTTTTCGCGCAACGTGGAGCGTGCGCCGCTGTAACGCGCGCCGTCATCACGCGGTTTCTGAGCGGTCGACGCCGAACTACTGAGCTGTACGGCGATAGAGTAACGCGGTACGACACGTTAGCGCGGGGTGGCGGCGTTACCCTCGGTAATTTGTCCCGCCATCTCCCCGTGCGCTCGCGCGTACATCCGTGTGAAGCGTTTAGATGCATGGGGAGGATGGTGTCGGTTAGTCAGCAGTACGTACTTGTATGGCTGGGCTGGGTGGGCCGGTCGGTAAGGCATGTTGTGCTGGTACATCTCCACAGAGCTCACTCCTCCTCCTCCCCCCATGGGCTTGGTGCTCAGCTTCTGATCTGCTGGGGGACGAAAGCGTCAAGGACAACCTGAACGTTTCACGTCAGGGGTGGTGAAGCGAATGATCCACCCACACACTCGACGCTACGTGGCGGGGCGGGGAGCGGCAGCAGTATGAAGTGCCACCAATGCTGCGCACGACTGAGAATTGAACTGCAGGTTACTGGAATCACGTGATGATGATGAGCCATTTCGCTGAGCTATCATATGCAATAGCGTGGTCGTTTCTGAAAAATAACCTAATAGCTCAGTGGGATCAGATATTCCTCACGGAAGTTGACGGCGAGTGGAAATGGAACTCTGGTCGCAGTGCGCCAACTGCTCCACATACACACGCTCAATGGTGCGCACCTACGAACCAACACGCCTCCATATTCTCTCACGCGCACAAACAGTTGTGGTTTCTTGCAGTTATAAATGTCGTTTAAAAATGCCATATGCAAGTTTCTGTCGCGAATGTCACGCAAAACGTTATTTTATATCGGTTACTAGATTTACATTGTACGTAGCTTTGGGTGTTTACGATTATTTATCTGTCATGTCGAAACATTTCTCCCGCTTTTATTCTACGCGGCCCCTGAAAACCCTCCCTTCCCATCCTCACGTGCTGGCTACCATCATACCAGCCGCTCGGCGCAGCCCCTGGAAACCCTCCCTAAATCACGTGCTCGCTACCGTCGCATCAGCCGTGCTACTCGGCCCCCGTAAAGCCTCCCTGTCCCACGTAACGCGCTGGGCCAATCGTCTCATCATCCGTCCTGCAACAACAACCACTGTAAACCTCTCGCCTTCCCGCGTAACTCGCCAGGGCACCAGTTTTACGGCCGAGTCGCCGCCGCCGCCGCCGCCGCAAGAGAGACGCGCACACACACAGCTCGCGGTTCGTTTCAGGGTCCGACCAGGAAACGAAGCGACCCCGGGATGCGAACGAGAGGGGGAGTTGGGGGGGGCGTGGGGGCCACCACCTTGCTGCAGGCCCTGGTACACCTCGGTGAAGCGTGGGCTACGCTCAGTCCCACCGAACACCGGCTCCGTCTTCTCCACGACGCGCTTGGCCCCGTGCGGCTCGGCACACACCGGGCCGGTCGGCACGGCCTGCAGCGGCATCTGCGCGCGGGCGGCGAGAGGGGGGCGGACACACACGAGGGGCGGCGTCGGCTCGGAGCCAAACAAGTGGTGGGCGGGGGGGGGGGCAGGAGACTGAACTAACTCATAGTAAAGGGGGTTTTGTTGGGTTAGATCGCCTCAATGTAAATGTGTCGTTAAACCGGCCAACCCAAACCCGGCCAGTCAGGAAGGTTTGTCACGTAAACGAAACGTGACCGATTAGCTACTGGTTCAGCACGCCGGTGCGTTGGAGAGTAAACCCACAACATTTACAGTTGAGTACGACGTTTTTGCTGGGTTAACGACACGTTCACATTTACGCGATCCAACCCACATTTTTTTTTTAACTATGGATAATAACCGTCGCGAAAGCCTACGTGTTATATTACCGCATTTCTCCGGAATATAAAACGCACTTCCCTCACCCCCTGCCCCGCTGTGTTATAATGGTGTAGGTGTACAGATTTGTAGAATTTGATTGACACCGGGCACACATTTTTAACTTTGATTAGTTTCTACTTCAGCGCACCCAATTTGAGTACCGTGATGCTTCCACATCGAAGAGACGTGGAGGTAGGGTTTGTGGATAGCTGCCCACCTCACAGCCTGGCAGGTGACGGCTGCTGCGTTATTGTTGTTTGTCCACGTGATGCCGATCGCTTACCACGCGTCGGTTATCGCAATATCAGTTTCCCGTAGCTGTGCTATCGTATTTCTTGTGCTCTGTCGTACAACCCAATACGAATCGAGATGACTTACAAGTTCTCAAACTGCAGTAAAGCTCAACATAAGCCTGCCACGAGTCTTTCTAATCTTTAATAATAATAATAAAAAAATTGGGTTCATAACTGATAATAATTTTTCCAATCTGTCAGACACGGAAACGATCACGCGGACTTTGCCGTGCAATGAACGACTCGTCAGGAACCCTACACACGGCAGAATTAACCAGGGCAGTTAATACTGCCCGGGATTCCAATCGTGAAACCTCTGCAACAGCAAGCGGCGACCAACGTCAACCAGAGGTCGCAACCGCGTACCCGATACCCGTACCCTACCCGATACCCGGCTACCCGTACCCGGCCGGGTACGGGTAGCCGTTTGCGACCCTGGTGCGGCCGGGTACGGGTAAGGAATCAAAACCCGTTTGCGACCTCTGACGCCAACCAACGCCACCCAACGGCACCGCCGCACACCTGCGTCGTTTCGTAGTGAGCGATGCTCGTTCTGGCCGTCGGAGCGCCCAGCTCTGCTTGCGGCTGCTGGTGTTGCTGCTGCAGCTGCAG
Source organism: Lampetra planeri (assembly GCF_965212315.1). Taxonomy (NCBI): domain Eukaryota; kingdom Metazoa; phylum Chordata; class Hyperoartia; order Petromyzontiformes; family Petromyzontidae; genus Lampetra; species Lampetra planeri. The sequence goes on from NC_136165.1 coordinate 4,101,658, forward strand.
CTGCCTGGTGCGTCACACACACACACATACACACACGAACAAGAGCGGTTTGTCACGCAAGACAAGCACACATCGTCGGACGGTCGCAGACAGAGAGGAGGCTCCGGTAATTATCGACGTTCCGTTTTTGTATTGCGTCGGCAAGATGAACAAAAAATGTTTATCTCGTAAACGCCGATGAACCACGGGGATGAACGAATTTCTTGATAACTGCATTTTGTGTTTAGTTTGTTCTTCTTCCCCACGCACCTCCGATAGAGCGAAGTTGGCTACATACGGCGCACGAAAGAAGTTCAACATTCGTACGTATGAATGTGGGTCTCTGTGGGTCTATAGGAGTGGAGCTGTCTAGCTCTCGATGGGTCCCTTCCTTCCGATATTAAGAAGCCGCTGGAGCTACTCACTTTGAAATCGTCTAGAAAACTAATTTCTTTAGAACTGCTCTGTGCGTTTCGCTTGCTGTCCCTTCCCCCGCACCTCCGATTACGTACGGTGTGCGAAAGAAGCTCAACATACGTACGTACATATTCTTAGGTTTTTTCTGTAAAAAGTCGATGAGATAAAAATAATTAATAAAAGTAAAATAAAAATCACGACGTTTCGCAGGAAACACAAGCTTCCGTCTTCAGGTGGAACCGTCACAACACGCTTGCTGTATCAAGTAAATGAGAGATTCCAAGAGATACTATTGCAAACATGATGCCTTGAATAAAGGTGTCAGTTTTGTACCAGTTAAAAGGGTAAAAACCTACAATTAGATACTATCCCGTATATATACTGGTTTGAGGGGTGGGGGGGGGATGGGCCAGGACAGGCCCCCTTTTTATTATTATGGTAAGGTGCGGCTTGAGACTACGGCTAGTCTACATACGTACGTACGCACACACGTACGGCTGTACGGAGGGCGGCACCGCGCACGACGGGAGACTCGGGACTCAACGCGAGCGCACTTTTGGGGCTGGCTCGGGACGCGATCACGCGCGGCTCTCACTTGACGTTGGTGTTGGTGCACACGATGTACTCCACGTCGTCGGAGAAGGGGTTCTGGAAGGTGAAGCTGCTGGTTCGGAGCCAGATCCACTCGCCGCTCTTGCTGTGGAAACGGAACATCACCGACAGCACCTGCCCCTTCAGCTTGAGCACCTGAGTTCGCGCGCACGTAGCAGGGGAGTTGGAAAAATGAAAAAAGGCATTGCAAAAGATTGCGGCTGTTATTAATTAACATCACCGTCAGCATCATCATAGTAACTCTGTACTACAGCTCCTGTCACCCTGCACTACAGCTCCTGTCACCCTGCACTACAGCTCCTGTCACCCTGCACCACAGCTCCTGTCACCCTGCACCACAGCTCCTGTCACCCTGCACTACTGCTCCCTGCTGGCAGACTAATGCCCGCAGAGGTCACTCTTGCGAATTAAATTCTATCCGGGTCTCTTGGGTTCGCCCTTGGTTAGCAAAACAAACTTGGCACCTTTGAATGTGCACAATCTCAGCAGAATCCGAAGTCCATCCTTCTTAGCGGGGCTAAGCGGAGCTAGCAGGGCTAAGCGGGGCTAGCGGGGCTAAGCGGGGCTAAGCGGGGCTAGCGGGGCTAGCGGGGCTAAGCGGGGCTAGCGGGGCTAGCGGGGCTAGGCGGGGCTAAGCGGGGCTAGCGGAGTTAAGCGGGGCTAAGCGGGGCTAGCGGGGCTAAGCGGGGCTAGCGGGGCTAAGCGGGGCTAGCGGGGCTAGCGGGGCTAGCGGGGCTAAGCGGGGCTAGCGGGGTTAAGCGGGGCTAGCGGGGCTAGCGGGGCTAAGCGGGGCTAGCGGGGCTAAGCGGGGCTAGCGGGGCTAGCGGGGCTAGCGGGGCTAGCGGGGCTAAGCGGGGCTAGCGGGGTTAAGCGGGGCTAAGCGGGGCTAGCGGGGCTAGCGGGGCTAGCGGGGCTAAGCGGGGCTAGCGGGGTTAAGCGGGGCTAAGCGGGGCTAGCGGGGCTAGCGGGGCAGGCCTGTGTGCCACGGTGTCCGAGCGCTGGTCGCCGCACCTGCTGGAAGCTGTCGCGCACGTGGTTCTGGTCCTCGACGTGACAGAACTCAACGGGGTCCTTCCCAAGAAGCTCCTGCGCGCACACGGAAGACACGGGGAGGACACGGGGAAGATACGAGGACACATGAGGACATGCAGAGGACACGCGGAGGACACTCAGAGGACACGCGGAGAGGACAATCAGAGGACAAGCGGAGGACATTCGCTCGGCACACCTGCGGCTGAAATCCGAGGACGCTGACGCATCTGTGGTCGACGAAGGTGAAGACCCCATCCATGTTGTGCCGCGAGATGAACTCCGTCGGGACGGAGATGCCCGTCATGTCCGAGCAATTGGGGGAACTGGTCACCTGCAAACGCACGAGCCCACGAGCAACCGCGGGTGACGCGTGACGCTCAACGGCACCAAGCCAAGATTTTCGGACATTTCGTTTGGGGGGAGGGTCCTGCATCCCTGACTATTGTTCATCCGCCGCTCGTCGCGAAATGTAGATATAAATACGTTAAAAGTGCAAACAGAAGTGAAAAAGGACATTGGGAGGAGCGGGAGAGCAAAATTCAAGAGGAAATAGTCTTGGGAATCTAAATAGAATTTTTTAAAATTCAAAATGTGGAGGGAAAAATCGGAGGACCCGGAGGAAAAATCCACACGACCACGGAGAGAGAGAAAGAACACGCAAACTCCAAATAAACAACAGGGGTCAAGGGGTCGGGATCGAACCCACATCCCTCCTGTACACCAGGCGAGGTAGTTAACATTTCATGGCCACCGCGATTATGATGATGAGAGAGAGACAGGCAAACTCCAAATAAACAACAGCAGGCGTCAGGGGTCGGGATCGAACCCACGCCCCTCCTGTACACCAGGCGAGGTAGTTAACATTTCCTAGCCACCGTGGTGATGATGAGAGAGACGGTGTTTCAATCCGCCTACCCTGGCGTTGGCGTCGTACCTGTAGCCTGCCGATGGCCACGAGACAAAACTTGCTGCCCTGTCCAGCCTCCGCCTCCTCGTCCGGGATGGCCATCCCTGGGGGGGGAAGGACGCAGCGTCAGTCAAAACGTTGCACTACAGGAACCGCGTCGGTCAAATACAAAGGTCACCCAGGTAGCTGTACGGACTGTTGGGTCAAGTGCTGTTAGCGATCACGTATTAAGGTCGGCTCGGACCATGTGGTGGGAGGTGGGTGGGAGTGAGGGGCGGGAGAAGTCGCGTAACCAGCACCACACCTAGCCGCCCGTCTCCCCGGCAATGATGCTCACACATCGTGCCAGGTACTCATTGAAGGCTCTGTCAAGCCATGGCAGCTGCTCCAGGACCGGGATCAGATCATCTCCACTGATGTTACAGCCTGGTAGGCGAACCACAGCACCACCACTCCCCCCCCACCCCTCCCGGAATTTTACAGACGCACGCACGTCAGAGAGTGAGTGCGGAGCGAGGTAACGCGCAAAGCTTCGAGTAGAATCATTACTCGGAATCGCGACCAATCAATCTTAGCAAGGAGAAGGCGGCGGAGTGGGGGGGTGGCGGGGGGTGGGGGGGGGCAGGGTGATCCATTAACCCGAACCCTAATCGATCGTTTGCACACAAGCCGCACGGAAAGTCTGACGCGAGATGCGTGCCGTTCCGCTCACCTGAAAAAGCCCCAAGGTTGGAGGCCACTGAGCTGCCTATGGGGAGCCAAACACACAGGAGGGGGCCCACGGTCAACCAGGCAACGTCTTAAACTAATAATTGTTCTCATTTTTTGTACCGTGAAATGCGATGCAATATTATCGGGTTACATCAACGGAGAATAGCCATTCCGATGGAAGAAATGTCGTTTTTACGCGGGGCTTTTTTGAAGAAGGCATCCCCGGTAGCAAATCGAGGGTTGCCCGTACAGGCCATGTTTGTGTTAAAGGGCGGGGTGAAGGGGCGGGGGGGTGTTGTTGGAGAACGCACCGGCGGGGGGCCAGGCCTTGATGTATCCTGTGCAGTGCACCACGGCATACTGCGGCTCCCCGTCCTTGACGGGGCCCAGACCGTTCCTGCGAGCAAACACCGGCACAGTTCATCGACACGCGAAGGCCGATTTTGCTGCTGTCGGTCCGAGCGAAAAAGAAACGGCCAACCACAAAAACAAGTTGGGGAGCGGGGGACAATCAACAGCTCGTATTGATAGCAAGAAAGAAGCGCGGGCACGTAACGCCTCCCGACATGCGTTTGTCCTGCATACCAAGCGAGGTAGTTAACATCTCCTAGCCACCGTGATGATGATGAGAAAGAGAGAGAGACACCGCAAACTCCAAATACACAGCAGCAGGCATCAGGGTTGGGTTCGAAGCCACGACCTCCTGCATACCAAGCGAGGTAGTTAACATCTCCTAGCCACCGTGATGATGATGAGAAAGAGAGAGAGACACCGCAAACTCCAAATACACAGCAGCAGGCGTCAGGGTCAGGATCGAAGCCACGACCTCCTGCATACCAAGCGAGGTAGTTAACATCTCCTAGCCACCGTGATGATGATGAGAAAGAGAGAGAGACACCGCAAACTCCAAATACACAGCAGCAGGCGTCAGGGTCAGGATCGAAGCCACGACCTCCTGCACACCAAGCGAGGTAGTTAACATCGTGGCGCTACACGGTGGTTAGGGAGAGGTTATATTTACAACGGACGGTACCCGCGCTACCGCTGGGCAGCTTCGCGGCTCACTCACCTGAAGCGAAGGTGGCTGAGCCGGTTCATGGAGAGGGGGTCGACCGGAGTTGTGCCGCACCTGCCACGACAAACCAACAAAAACAGCCGAGTGTTGAAAGCGTCCGCGTCACTAGTCTGCGAAAACCCGCGGCTCGTGAGCCGCATGTGGCGGGGGGGGGGGGATGAAGCACGGCTTCACAAAGAGACGCAGCAGATCCCTTCACTACCTCTCCTCCAGTGGGCATTGATTCCTAAGAGCATTCTTACTGGTAGGAACCACCTGGTTCCACCAGCCCACAGGGGATTATTGTGTCTGTCCGTCCGTCCGTCGTGCATCCAAAAATGGGAGGGGTGGGGCTGGGTGGAGAGGGGAGGGTGGGGAGGGGCTGGGTGGGGAGGGTGGGGCTGGATGGGGAGGGGCTGGTCACCCCGTGGTGCCCTTATAAAACTCAACGTTTAACCTACTCACGCCGGCTTGTGCCCGCCCTCAGTCGGCCATATTTGCGGAATACACCACGCCGCCGTTGACCCTGGCCATTGACCGAGCAACCCAACGTTCCTACCAGCTCCCTCCGCAGGAATGTGTTTATGGCATTTAGGCACTGCCCCACACCCCACCCTTTCCCCCTATATTTTTTTCCTACAGGGGTATCAGAGCTTTGGAAGACACCAGGGTTGTAGAGTTTATTGAAACGTGCAGTTTAGTTTCCATTGCACTGTAATCTATAATGTGTTTGTGCTGGTGTCAACCCCCTTTCATATCTTGTGTTGTGTACCTGAATCGTTTTGTTTGTAAAATACTTTTTGAAAAAAAAAGAAGAGACGCAGCAGATTCCTGACTTTTCCATGGAACTAATTTTTTTTTTTTAAAAGAAAAAGAAATCTGCGGAAGTGGGAGCGACCCGGGACACTCACCCTTTGCAGCAGACCCACACATGAGCACTCCCAAGGTGCTGCTGCAGATACATTTCTAAAATCAAAACTTCACATCCAAACGGTGGGCACTAACCGACCCCGTGACCTCCCCATGTAACCACCCCACGCGTGTCTTGCGGCTCTTGGTCACATGAACATTTGGGTACGTGGCTCATCGGGTCAAAAAGCTGACAACCCCACCTTGGTCTACACGAGCAAGGAGCGTGCGAACATCTGGAGAAATCCGATGAGCTACAAACCTCTTTCTCGCAGATGTCCAGGAGGGGCACGGGGTCAGAAAGCTCGCAAGCTGCCAGCTTTGTACTGCGCTCTAAGGATACTGGAAAATCCATGCCCTCTAAAACACGTGGCCAGTGCGTACAATGCACATCCTTTTTAGCACAGTCTTTTGCTCAACCACAGTGACGATTATCTGAACCGGTCCTGGGCCTCCCCATGCTCAATTCAGCCTCAAATGAGTACCTGGTGCGGTGTGTAAACATCGCCACTGGGGAGACAAAGGCGGTCGGGCGTGGTGCTGGCCACCCACCCCCCTCGTGTACCGTTCTGGCCTTCATAGGTGCTCGCTAACAGCACTTGCCCCTACAGTCTGTTAAGGCTATACGGGGGATCTTTGTCTATATACAATATGCATGTGTTTACATGCTTATGTGCCCCTGGATATTTTTCACGTGGTTTTGTGATAATTGCACCATCTGTGCCCCCTAATTTGATACAGTAGGGGGCACAGATGGTGCATTTGCCAGTCATCTCAGTCAGTCAACCCATGGCACCTGGGTCTGTTCTGTTATCTGCCAGCGGGCGTTCGACACATCACATGGTCTTAACGTGCGCATAGCCTGGCACAAGCGTGGCGAATGGCGGTTGTTGTTGTTGTGTTTCCCTGTGCATGTGTGTACGTGTCTATACCCACGTACGAGCCAATGACGCACAGTGACCGTTGTGTTGGGAGCGGTAGTGCAGCGGTGCTACGAACCCGGTGTCTCAAGTTCGTGCGTGGTGCTGGCCGCGTCACCCCCTCCCGCGCAGTGCTGGCCTTCGCATGTGCTACTCGCTTAACGGCACTTGCCCCAACAGTCTGTTAAGGCTACACGGGGGAACCTTCGTCTTTGTAATGTCGTTGCCGCCAAGCCTCACCGCATGCGGCAGATGAAGGATCGCCGTGAGCCCATGCACATGCGCATAGACGACTGCTGCCCGTCCTTCTTCACGGTGCCCGTCTTCAGGTCCAGTATACGTCCTGAGCACCAGCAACACAAGCACCACAGACCCATTCAACCCACCGCCCCGCCACTAACGTACAAGACATCTCGGGTACGGTACAACGCAGCACAAAGTGGAAGGATCAGAGCCGTGTGTGTCTCTGTGTGTGTAGCTGGGAGTGTAGCTGTGCAGATGTGCCGGTGTTGCTGTGTTTATGTCTAGCTGTTGCCGAACGAGCACATTACGAGGTCGCACTGATTACACACAAAGTGCTTGCCACAAATGAACCACCAACACTTTGCTGATATCGCTAAGGGGCATAAACCATCACGCAAACTCTGGTCATCCTCGCAACAGCGACTTTTGGTTAACCACTGAAAAAAGATGGCCACTGCATCGCCCCCTTCCAGATGTGCTTCTGCGGCCGTCTGGAATGCGCTATGCTCCGCTACGAACTCGCCCACCCAAGTTCGATTCCCGTTCAAGGCCAACACCAGTGACGATTATCTTAACCGGACCTGGGCCTCCCCTAAATTGAGTCAGCCTCAAATGAGAACCTGGTGCGGTGTGTAGTAAACATCGCCACTGGGGACACAAAGGTGGCCAGGCGTGGTGCTGGCCACTCACCCTTTTTGTGGCATGCTGGCCATCCAAGGTGCTCTCTCACAGCAGTGGCTGCAACAGCCTGTTCAGGCTATATGGATGATCTTTGGTGTTGGTGACAGAGCTGATGGTGCTGGTCCCCGATGGTGATTCATCGTCAGGGCCGTCCCATGGGGGGGTGGGGGGCGACTCACACTGTGTGGGTCCCCCCGATGCCTTCAAAGGTCGGCCGGGAGTGGTGCTGGCCACCTTACCTCCTCCTCGTGTGCCGTGTCGGCCTTCATGGGTGCTAATTGCTATCAGCACTTGCCCCAACAGTCTGTCAAGGCTGTCCGGGGGAATCTTTATATTGTGTAGGTCTATCTGCGCGTGAGGGTTGCGTGCGTGCATGCGTGTGTGCAGGTGTGTGTCCGTGCAGGTGTGCGTGCGTGCAGGTGTGCGTGCGTGTGTGCGTGCAGGTGTGTGTGCAGGTGTGCGTGCGTGTGTGCAGGTGTGCGTGCGTGCTGGTGTGCGTGCGTGTGCAGGTGTGTGTGCGTGCGTGTGTGCATGCAGGTGTGCGTGCGTGTAGGTGTGCGTGCATGGATGTGCTTGCGGACGTGCGCGCGTGCGTGTGCAGACGTGCGTGCATGTGCAGGTGTGCGTGCGTGCGTGTGCAGACGTGCGTGCATGTGCAGGTGTGCGTGCGTGCGTGTGCAGATGTGCGTGCATGTGCAGGTGTGCGTGCGTGCATGTGCAGATGTGCGTGCATGTGCAGATGTGCGTGCGTGCATGTGCAGATGTGCGTGCATGTGCAGGTGTGCGTGCGTGCATGTGCAGGTGTGCGTGCGTGCATGTGCAGGTGTGCGTGCGTGCGTGCGCAGGTGTGCGTGCGTGCATGTGCAGGTGTGCGTGCGTGCATGTGCAGGTGTGCGCGCGTGCATGTGCAGGTGTGCGCGCGTGCATGTGCAGGTGTGCGTGCGTGCGTGTGCAGGTGTGCGTGCGTGTGCAGGTGTGCGTGCGTGCATGTGCAGGTGTGCGTGCGTGCGTGTGCAGGTGTGCGTGCGTGTGCAGGTGTGCGTGCGTGCATGTGCAGGTGTGCGTGCGTGCATGTGCAGGTGTGCGTGCGTGCATGTGCAGGTGTGCGTGCGTGCATGTGCAGGTGTGCGCGCGTGCGTGTGCAGGTGTGCGTGCGTGTGCAGGTGTGCGTGCGTGCATGTGCAGATGTGCGTGCGTGTGCAGGTGTGCGTGCGTGTGCAGGTGTGCGTGCGTGTGCAGGTGTGCGTGCGTGTGCAGATGTGCGTGCGTGCATGTGCAGGTGTGCGTGCATGTGCAGGTGTGCGCGCGTGCATGTGCAGGTGTGCGCGCGTGCATGTGCAGGTGTGCGTGCGTGCGTGCATGTGTGCGTGCGTGCGTAGGTGTGCGTGCATGCGTGTGCAGGTGTGCGTGCGTGCATGTGCAGGTGTGCATGCGTGCGTGTGCAGATGTGCGTGCGTGTGCAGGTGTGCGTGCGTGTGCAGGTGTGCGTGCGTGTGCAGGTGTGCGTGCGTGTGCAGGTGTGCGTGCATGTGCAGGTGTGCGTGTGCAGGTGTGCGTGCGTGCATGTGCAGGTGTGCGTGCGTGCATGTGCAGACGTGCGTGCGTGCATGTGTGCGTGCGTGCGCAGGTGTGCGTGCGTGCATGTGCAGACGTGCGTGCGTGCGTGCGTGTGCAGGTGTGCGTGCGTGTGCAGGTGTGCGTGCGTGCATGTGCAGGTGTGCGTGCGTGCGCAGGTGTGCGTGCGTGTGCAGGTGTGCGTGCGTGCATGTGCAGGTGTGCGTGCGTGCATGTGCAGGTGTGCGTGCGTGCATGTGCAGGTGTGCGTGCGTGCATGTGCAGGTGTGCGCGCGTGCGTGTGCAGGTGTGCGTGCGTGTGCAGGTGTGCGTGCGTGCATGTGCAGATGTGCGTGCGTGTGCAGGTGTGCGTGCGTGTGCAGGTGTGCGTGCGTGTGCAGGTGTGCGTGCGTGTGCAGATGTGCGTGCGTGCATGTGCAGGTGTGCGTGCATGTGCAGGTGTGCGCGCGTGCATGTGCAGGTGTGCGCGCGTGCATGTGCAGGTGTGCGTGCGTGCGTGCATGTGTGCGTGCGTGCGTAGGTGTGCGTGCATGCGTGTGCAGGTGTGCGTGCGTGCATGTGCAGGTGTGCATGCGTGCGTGTGCAGATGTGCGTGCGTGTGCAGGTGTGCGTGCGTGTGCAGGTGTGCGTGCGTGTGCAGGTGTGCGTGCGTGTGCAGGTGTGCGTGCATGTGCAGGTGTGCGTGTGCAGGTGTGCGTGCGTGCATGTGCAGGTGTGCGTGCGTGCATGTGTGCGTGCGTGCGCAGGTGTGCGTGCGTGCATGTGCAGACGTGCGTGCGCAGGTGTGCGTGCGTGCGCAGGTGTGCGTGCGTGCGCAGGTGTGCGTGCGTGCATGTGCAGACGTGCGTGCGCAGGTGTGCGTGCGTGCGCAGGTGTGCGTGCGTGCGCAGGTGTGCGTGCGTGCGCAGGTGTGCGTGCGTGCATGTGCAGACGTGCGTGCGCAGGTGTGCGTGCGTGCATGTGCAGACGTGCGTGCATGTGTGCGTGCGTGCGTGTGCAGGTGTGCGTGCGTGCACCGACCGGCCATGGCGCTCTCAGAGGTGCTGAGCTGCTCGCGCAGCTTGTCCCCGTCGTCGGGGTGCACCAGCTCGTAGAGGGTCCTGCCGAACCACTCGGACTGCGGCTGGTTGAGAACGGGCGTGAGCGAGTCCGAGACGTAGACCACGCGGCCCGTCTCGCACGCCGCCACAAACAGGAAGCCGTCAGCCGCCTCCAGAATCAGGTGCTTCAGCTCCTGGAAGGGGCGGGGTGTGGGGGGGGGGAGAGGCCACGCACGCGCAGAGCTCTTTGCTGGGACGTGGGATCGACGGACAGCCACGAAGCTGTCGGTTCAAGCCGTTAAGACGGTCCAGGCAACTGAGAGAGTTAAGGCGAGTTAAGGCAATTAAGTGAGTTGAAAAGCAGATCCAAAGGGGTGAAATGGCAGATGGGAGTTCAGTTAAGCCTGGAGAGGGGAGTGCCTGTGTTGTGAGAGCTCTATATGAAGTTATAGAAGAAGTATACGAGTGAAAGTTAACACGTTACCGATTGTTCCAATTGTAGAGCAGCATAATTTGTGTTAACTTGTGTTACCCATTTGGGTTCAAACATACACGACCGTCAGTTTTCTCCTTACGGTTTATACCATCAAATTTAGGCGACGTTACATTTGCCTTATACAATTATCTTATCAAGATTGATATATGAGCACCTAATTCCAAGGCGCTTTACAGCAAATTGTACAATTGTACGCAAGATGACGGTGGTTGAGATAATAAGGAGTGGGGTTGTTCTTGCAAGTGGCGGTGTGGTTATGGTCACAGTTAGGAGAACAGGCGGGAGAGGTTAAGGACAAGTTGGGGTAGTGATAGGGGATGGGGTAGTGATGGGGGTTGGGGTATGGGGTAGTGATAGGGGTTGGAGGTAGTGATAGGGGTCCAGGGTAGTGATGGGGGTATGGGGTAGTGATAAGGGTAGTGATAGAGGTTTGGGTAGTGATGAGGGTAGGGGTATGGGGTAGCGATGGGGGGGTAGGGGTAGTGATGGGGGTATGGGATAGCGATGGGGGGGTAGGGGTCAGGGCATGGCACACACGCAGACCCTCTGGCACACCTGGTCGGTGAGGAAGGACGGTTTGTAGGCGCCCTCTGTGGGCGTGTTGCCCGTGCCGCGCAGCGACTTCATGTGCGACACGGCCATGCGCAGGATGGTCAGCTTGTCGGGCTTGCGCGCCAGCGCACTGCACGTGGGCACCATGTCGGACAGCTCCGTGATGTACGCCGTCATCTTGTTCCGCCGCCGCCGTTCGATCTCGCTGTGGTTCTCCCTGCGCACGGTCGCGGCCAGTAGGTTTTGACGACCATATCAGCGCGGAGTTTTTTTTTTTAGCACGTGCGAGGATTATTTTGCAGCTTGGCAGTCCGGTTCCGGCTCAGATTTCCACAAACGAATCAGAGGCCACCCAAAAACTAGCTGTTTCGGGGGAAGGATTTTCCTCAACAACTCAACTGCAGTAAGTTCCGCTATCACGCCGTGTGGATTTCATAACGCGAATTTGACAACGCGATGAATGTATTCGGGAACACATTTTTTTTAGAACGCGGAATGCGAACTGGACAGAACTAAGTCGCAGCGCGAGTAGGAATAGGCGGTTTGTACGGGTGCCTCGGCGTAGCGTCGCAAAAGGCATTGGGATGCTGCTGGATGCTTCTAGATGCTACCCCGCACGCCTCAAGACTTTGTTCAGCCTGCATACGCACCATACGTGTAATCGCAGACTGTGCTTCACCCTATACAGTAGACTCTCAATTATCCACGTGCGGTTTATCTGATTTGCGGATTAACCGCGCACCTTGATATTTTGACATAATTTAGTAACGTGTGGATTTTCCCTTAAACCCAAATTAATAATCTACAAACGGTTATACATTGTTATTCATGGAAATGTTTATTACAAGTCACATGCTTCAACTGAACAAATATGTGCCTCTGCATCTTCTGCGCGGGAGCAGGGAAGTGTTATCAGAGCACGTGCATCGATCGGTCGACCGTTAGCATTCGCTCTAAATCTAAAGAGTAACAATCGAAATCATCAGTTGTGCTTAATTTTGAGTGATTTATCGGATCATTTATTTTCGGATGATCCGCGATTTTGAATTATCCGCGGCCGTCCTCCCCGTCATTCGCACAGACAATCGAGAGGCTAATGTATTAAATGTTATTCATTATAACGCCATTTTTCCACAACGCGCTGTTCTTCGGGGAAGCAACTACCGTCGCCTTAGCAGGAGAACAGAGACTGGACACTTCAGGACGTGTGCACGCAGCTTCGAGCGCACCGGGTAGGATCGTTCCATCCGCAGGTGGTCGGCTTGGGGTGTCCGAAGATGGGAGCTGGCACTTTCACTGCGAGTTGGCTCCCCGTAGTTTTTTTTTTTTTAAACGGTGAGCACGGCACAGCGTCAACGCCCGTTTTAAATCGCGTAAAAGAGCGCAAACGGCCTGGAATGATGCATCCGATCTCGGACCTCGGAGGCCAAGGGGGATTATAACTCGTTTTAAACGTAGGCTTTCATGACTAAAATCATGATTCAGTTGTACTTTTATTTGGGGGGGGGGGGGGGGTTAGGTTGTGTGTAATTGTATCGTAGACCCTCCTCCACCTATATGTACTGTATGTCGAACTTCTTTCGCACCTTCTTGGTTTTTTCGGTAAAGTCACGTGCTGTTAAGAACTTCTATCGCACCGTATATGTAGCCAACCAAGCTGTCTGTATGTTGAACTTCTTTCACATTACGCAAGCCAATCGTGCTAATTGGAGGTGCGGGGGAAGGACAACAAACTAAAAAACACAAAAAGCAGTTCTAAAAAAATGAGTTTTCCATCGAGATGATGATTTAAACGTCCATAGCTCCCAGTGTCTTCCTACTATCAGAAGGAAGAGCGTTTCGGCCGGCCGCAGAAGCGCATCTTAAAGCGCAGCGCGATGCGGTGACCACCATCTTTGTCCGATGGCTGAGCTAAAAGCCACCGCCGCTGCTGCGAGCATAACCGAAAGGTCACTTATTATAAACATTTCCTGCTCTGGCCGCATGCACAGTGTTGCTGACAAACGTGCCGAGTTTCCTGTGTTACTCGTGCACCGCTGCCAATAGAGCAGCATCACCAAAACAATTTGTTTAAAAGGAGGAAGGCGGAATCTATGACGAGGGGCTGGAAGGGGGGAAGGGAGGGAAGGGGGGGGGTTATAGAAGTAGTGCGACAAGATAAGTTGACAGCTGAAGAAGGCAGGACACATTCAAGAGGCAAGAGGCTTTGGGGTGTGGGGGGGGGGGTCAACCCTCCATGAAGGGTTTGCACCAGAATCCTCTTGTCAAGACTGTCCGTGCAAATGCTATGCGAGTACAACAAAGGTTACGGAGCGCTGGCTCACTCACTCACTCAAAGTCAAAGATTCCCCGCATAGCCTGTAAACAGACTGTCGGGGCAAGTGCTGTTAGCGAGTAGCACCGATGCGGGAGCGGTAGCACAACACGGGGGGCGGTAGTACAGCGGTTAGAGCGCTGCGTTACGAACCCGGCGAACCCGAGTTCGATTCCCGCTCACGGCCACCACCAGTGACGATTATCTGAACCGGTCATGTGCCTGCCCTAGGTTGACCTCAGCCTCAAAAGAGTACCTGGTGTGGTGTGTGAACATCACCAATGGGGAGACAAAGGCAGTTGAGCGTGGTGCTGACGCACCCACCCCCTCGTGTGCCGTGCAAGCCATCATAGGTACTCGCTCACCTACCCACAAGGTTGCAGAGCTCACAAGAAAGGGTGAGTGGGCTACATTAGCGTATTGCAAATCTGCACAAGATGACCAGGGGCACTGGGTGAGAGGACTGGGACCATGGGCTCGCTACAATCACAGGGTGGCTCAAAACTCAGAGCTTCCAAGTCAGAATCCCACTGACGGATTACCGGGAGGGATACTGTTAGGTTTTTTCGGAAAAGTCACGTAGGTAAAAAAGAAAATTAATAAAAGTAATATAGCAATCGTGCTGTGACGCTTCCACCTGAAGACGGAAGCTTGTGTTGCCTCCGAAACGTCGTGATTTTTTATTTTACTTTTATTAATTAAAATTTTATTTTTTACCTACGTGACTTTACCGAAAAAACCTAAGAGTATGAATCCTTGCAGTCACGAAAGCTTCAAATCTAGAATTACCGGGAGGGAACAATAAACAAAAGACTACCTGGCGTTCGCTAGTAATTACGCACCTTGCCATCCTCTCCTTGTCGCCAGAATTCTGGTCATCCTCAGACCTGCGGCACAACCAATTAAATGTTTTTTTTTTATTAATTAAACTGCGAGAAAATCTCTCCCTCTTCTGGTAGCATCGCGTTTCCCCCCACCACGCGTGGTGCGCACCAAGGAATAAATGGTGCCGAATTTTGGCTGGCTAGGCAAGTGCTGGTTTCAGTAAATTAACGGGCGCTTGATTGAGCGAGGGTCGCGTTGTGGGCATGCTTAAGGGGATGTCACGGTTGAACCCGCTACACCTAACGCAACGCCCTCCTGCCATCTCCATATATATATATCTTTTTTTTTTATTCAGCACGGATAAACACACACGGAGGACGACTTACCGCTCCTCACCGTTGGACGATTTTACAAACCGTCACGCGACGCAGGACATGACGATTTGGTCACGGGCCGTGTGCTTGTCCCCCCCCCCTCCCCCCGCAGGTCGGCGTAAAAAAAAAAAAACTCTCCCTTACATGCGTGTGAAATATATTCTTAGGTTTTTTCGGTAAAGTCACGTAGGTAAAAAAATGTTAATTAATAAAAGTTAAATAAAATAAAAAAAATACAAAATCACGACGTTTCGGAAGCAACACAAGCCTCCGTGTTGCTTCCGAAACGTCGTGATTTTTTATTTTGTTTTATTTTATTTTTATTAATTTAAATTTTTTACCTACGTGACTTTACCGAAAAAACCTAAAAATATGAATCCTTGCAGTCACGAAAGCTTCAAATCTAGAATTAATGCGTGTGAAAGTCGACGTACGTCACGGTTGCCTTATGCCACGTGCGAGGCCTCGATCCTAACCGTCGCTAGATAAACGCAATGCCGCTACTGTTGCTGCTGTTGTCACTGTTAGAGAGCGACAGTTGGGGGGGGGGGTGGGGAGGACGGAGTTTTCTGGAGGAAAAGGAGGACTTCACAACAGACGACTGGAAAAGAGCAGCAAGAGAGAGAGAGGGAGGAAGCCTCGTCGGACTGACAACAACGCACACCCTCACCTGGCGTACTTGCTCGTGCCGGGGCCGTCGTCATCGTCGTCATCGTCAAACTCCGACCTGCGACGGATTAAGGGGGGGGGGGGGGGAAGAGGGGGGAGGGGCACAACGTCAAAAGCAGACCCCCGATGACTGGAAACACTGCCGTCTATTGAGTCTACATTTCTTGTCAATAAACAAAAACTAAACGTTTCGATTTAAAGCTTTCGTGACTGCAGGGATTTATCTTCTTGGTTCTTTCGGTAAAGTCACGTAGAAGGGAAATAATAAAATAATAAAAATAAAACAAAATAAAATACAATACTCACGACGTTTCGGCCACAACGCAAGCAGCCGTCCTCAGGTGAAGAACAGGGCTGTTGGAAAGACGCTGTTTAATTTTTATTATTTTATTTTTTTAATGTATACTTTACAGAAAGAACCATGAAGAAGAAAAAACTAAACGATTTAAATTTTACCACCGAGCTAACGTAGCTCTTTTTCAGAAGAGCCCTGGCCACAAATGATAGCTCAACCAAGTGGTTTATGACGTGGACGATGATGTATGCATGCAGGTTGTGGCCGCTTGCTTTGAACCATTAGCAAAGTGTATCGTGAAAATCCTCTACCGTTCATTGTTGGCGTGTGTGCGGGTGAATATAGATGTGCTCGTAGTCCGGTGTTATAACTTATTTCCGTCCTGTAACTTCTTTGTGTAACAGAAGCGGAGGTGGGTAGCCGATGTCCCGGTTGTAAACATTGCGGAAGACGAGGCAATGCTGTGCAGCAATGGAAGTTAACTATAAACTATTTATATTTTATTTTACCAGGTAAGCCCCACTGAGCTGTAGAGCTCTTCTTCAGAAGCGACCTGGCCACAAACAATAGCCAAATACTCTAAATCGATGTTTGTAAATGTGAAGCAAAAAACCGGAGAACCTGGCAAAAAATCGATCTGACCACAGGGAGAGAGACATGTAAACTCCAAATATACAGGCATTACGGGTTGGATCGAACCCACAATTTCCTGTATACCAGGCGAGGTAGTTAACATCTCGCCGTGGCGCCCTTTAATACGCGAGGGGAAACGAGTGCGTCGTAATCCAGCGAAGACGGTAAACGGGGGTGACAAAAAACGTCAAGAGATTATAGTACAGCCATTGCTTGTTGTACGTTACGATAAATTCGCAATAATTGAATTTCTAAATAAAAAAAAAATTTGGGGGGGGAGAAATCTAACAATGCACGGTCTGTAATTTGTCCTAGAGTGCATTTCACGACAGTTCCTAGTAAGTACTGTAGAGTATTAATATTTCGTGACTTATTTAAAGTGTTATTATTATTGATATTTTCCATCAAACGTGTGCTTAATAAAATTGTTTGCTGCTTTCTTAAATTTATTATTAATACGTCTTGGAGCGGAAAGTTTTCTCGTGGGAAAGCTTCTCCAATTTACCTAACGGAAGTCAACGCTAAACCAAGGGCTCGATCTTGACGGAACTTCGCTTCGCGGGGCAAACGTTTCACGATCGTGACCCGTCAGCGAATTTCAAAAGGTGATGCCCGGTTAACGACGACGCGTCGAGACGACGGCATGGACGTGACGGCACGGCGGTTGAATGTGCGGTGCGCGGTGGTTCACCCGGTGCGTTTCTTCGCGCCGAGGCCCGCCGGGGTGCCGGAGGCCGACTGCGGGAGGGCGAGGGCGTGGGGGTGGCCGCTCATGGGGCCCTGTCCTGGCAGGGACAGGGCACCTGCCGTTCCCGAGAGCAGGCTCCCTTCGGCCGGCATCTCACCCCCTGCAGCGAGACAAAAAGATCCCCCCCACCCCGTGAGAACTTTTTCACGACAGACTTTTGGGGCAAGTGCTTGTTAGGAGAAGCCTGGTAGGGGAGTGGTTCAGATAATCGTCACCGGTGTTGGTGTGAGCGGCAAATCAAAATAGGGGTCACCGGGTTAGTAGGATGGCAGACAAGACAAAGATCCCCTGTGTAGCCTGAACAGGCTGTTGGGGCAAGTGCTGTTCGCAAGCACCTATGAAGGCCGGGATGGCACACGAGGGGGTGGGTGGCCAACACCACGCTCGATTGCCTTTGTCTCCCCAGTCACCAGGTACTCAATTGAGGCTGAATTGAGCATGGGGAGACCCAGGACCGGTTCAAATAATCGTCACTGGTGTTGGCCGTGAGTGGGAATCGAACTCGCATCGAGACCCACAGACTCACATAGGAAACCTATAGACTTACATAGACATTCATAGACTCGCAACGAAACCAACACTCTCAGTGACCAACAGACGCTCAGATCCATAGCCTCACAGATATCCACACTCTATATATATTGAGTTACGATTAAACTGGTTTCTCAAGTGATCTGCACCCACAAAAAATACTGGTTCTGTGCTTAGTTTGGTTAAATTCCATCTCTAAAAAAACAAAGTATTGGGTTGATTGCCATGCCCCAAACATTACGTAAATGATGTGCCAACATTAACTTTCATGGGACAGTGCTGCCCCCTATTGCGTGGACCAGAGGTCACTTGGAAGAGATCTCAAGAGGTAGCTCTGTGGTATCCGCATCTGTGGGGAGCAATTGTCTATAACATGAAGGCTCACATGACTGTGAATGAATACCAACCCCTTTCTCATTCCGACGACGTACGTGTACATCATTGGAATGGAACCGCAAGTAAAAAGCGATGCGGGAGAGCGTGTGGCACAGTTTGGTACCAGCTATCGTAGAGTGGCGGCGGTCGTGGTGTCGCTGCAGTTCTCTGCTGTGAATAACGTCTTAACAAACCAGCGGCGTTACTAAGCCTCTCTAAATAAAATAAACGTTGAGCCGCTTGCTCGTTCCGAGATTCGGCGGTGAACGGGAACACTCATCCACCCTGCAACTTGCAGACCGTCTCGGGAACGGGGCTAAGTCGCGTATGACGCGACGCCACCGGGCGCAAATTGGCAAACGATTGGGGGAACAATTCAGAAAAGGTGTCATTTTGCTTGAGCCATTACATTGGAAGGAGGAAGAGGCAGCAACCCCAGTGAGGCTTAACCAGTTGACGGAACAAAACACACACACACGGAAGTGAATCGTGTACACGGAATGGACAAATCAAGCCTGCAAACATGACTGGGAGGGTTTCAGGGTTCGGGTTACAGGATAAACAAGTTCGGGGGGCCTGTGTTTAGACAGAGCTATTATTCAGTCGTCTAGCTCGGGGACATTCATCGCTGGCACCGCACGAAGAAGCTTGAGCTCGCAAGGTAACAGCCAGGCTTTGCCTTATCACAGCATTGACGCCTGGCCGCGTGTTAGAATTGTATGAAGGACAAGGTCGGGTCAAGAGGCCATCACAAACAATGCTCTACAGACGCTACCACACCCAGAAAATGCTTGTTTCTTTCTGCCACATCGCACAACTCTTGCACAGTCGATAACAAACTAAACAATTTTTTTGATTTTACTCGGTAAGGCCCACCGAGCTATACGGCTCTTTTTCAGAAGCGACCTGGGCCGCAAATGATAGCTCAACGAAGTGGCTTATCTCCGGATTAATTTACAGCAGCCAAATACTCTAAACGCACGTTGATTCTGAATGTGGAGGTAACAAAACCGGAGGACCCGAAGAAAAATCCACGCAAACACAGGGAGAACATGCAGACTCCAAAATATACAGGCATCGTCAGGGTTGGGATCGAACGCACGACCTCCTGCATATCAGGCGAGGGAGTTAACATCTCCTAGCCACCGCAGCGGGGGAAGGACAACAATGACTGATACGGTGCGGCAAAGCACTTCATCCAGATATTGATTGACAAAAGGCCGTTAATGAGTTTCGTTCATTATAACCATATGATGGATGCTCGTTATCAAGTGCTTTGGAGGAACAAAACAATTGTAAACTCTCAAACCCACTGGCAGAGGTCGCAATCGGGTACCCGATACCCGTAACTTACCCGATACCCGGCTACCCGTACCCGGCCGGGTACGGGTACCCGTTTGCGACCCTGGTGCGGCCGGGTACGGGTAAGGAATCAAAACCCGTTTGCGACCTCTGCCCACTGGGGCTGTGAGGTGGCCAAGAGATGGAAGTACAGAAACTGTGCCTATAAATCCGTGCGTGGAGACATTCCCTACACGTATTTGCTCTCACTTGGGTATGCAGGCCCTTCCTGAAGGAGGGTCTTGAGACCCAACGAGGCTCATCTAAGATGAATAAACAACTTAATTTCTTCCGAATAAACTGCAGACACACGAGGCTTCAAAAACGTCAGGACTTGGCGGAATTATGCAACGCACTGAAATCCGTTGCACAATCGATTGCAACTTTGGCATGCATAGCCGGCAGCAATTACCCGGCACCGATGTTGAACGCGAGAAAATATTTTGCCCAGCTTATTTTCAGTACCATGTAAAAACTTCCTGCTTTCAGCAAGGAGCAATGTGAGTGGTTGCGATGCACTTCAATATCTCTCTTCCTGAAGCCACACGTTGATTTTATTTCATGGTTCAGCACAATTGGTTTAAAGGGGGGAGTTGGTGGCAAACCTTGCTGATGAGACTTGGTGGAAGCATAACCAATTCCTCTGTGGGTTGTCGCATTTCATAATAAAATAAAATCAAACGCTAAAAAAAAAATACATCTCAAGCAGCCTGTTCTAATCATCTCCATCTGCGGCCCTTAGCCAGGAGTCAAAATTCCCCACAATATTGCCATGACGTCAGCGTGTTTCTCAGCAACACAGCCACTTTTGGGCTTCTCAAAAATGTAGTGCTCAGAAAATTATTAACCTCAAAAGGATGTTGACATCATCATCATCACGATCCATGGGCAGATAGCCTGTACTGGTGTCCACTGCACATTTCATCATTTGATTCCACTTTCCTCTTGTTTTGTGCCAATATGGCTCAAGTAGTCGTGCCACATCTTTCCGGCACGTGATCTCTCACGTCGTCAAGATGTTGACAGGATGAACTAAATCCAAACTAGTTTGGCACCGCGATTAGGCGCGGTTGGCTAAATACGGTGCGAAAGAAGTTCAGCGTACATGCACAATACAATTTGAAGATGTGTGTAACCAATAGTATAACTATGAAGCGGCCTTTTTACACGCTTTCTATTAACTCACTCTGTCTGTTGTTGTTGTATCCTCAAATATTGCAACTAAATTTTAACCAACTTCCCAATGTGGTATCGACTGCAAACTTGGTATACTTATGTCATACTGATGACAATACCATATTCTATCATAAAAAATATATATTTTTAAACAATCTTTTTACACGCTTTCTATTGACTCACTCTGTCTGTTGTTGTTGTTGTATCCTCAAATCTTGTAACTCAATTTTAACCCACTTCCCAATGTGGTATCGACTGCAAACTTGGTATACTTACGTCATACTGATGACAATACTGTATTCTTTCATAAAAAATGTATATATATATTTTAAACAATCTTTTTTATATGTTATGTTTTGGCTTGGGTCTAATTTTCCACGGTCAACTGACGTTGGCTGTAAATCACCACGGACCCTTACGTTGTGGCAAGCTTCGGGGCCACTTCCTGGAGTCGTGGAGTTATTCCATTACTAGTAGGGTACATTTCATTAAAGCGTGTTTAAAAAAAAAGTTTTAAAAAAAATATTACTTATTTTATTACTGGGGTGTAGTACCCCAAACGAGTAGGACTGTGATTCAGAGACAACTAATCAATCCACCTTCCTTGAGGACAGACAAACTCTCGTAATATAAAAGCGGCGTCGGAAGTGTTCTCGGACTTACTTGCTTTTTCATCCACGCTGGGATGGTGGTGGTGGTGCGTTGTATGTATGTTGAACTACTTTCGCATCGTAACATATCCGTGGTAACGTAGCCAACCGTGCCAATGGGAGGCGCGTTCAGTTTCGCGCACCGCACGTGTGAAACCAGTCACTCATTCCCCAAGCAAATCCATAGTTTCTACAACTGCAGACGATCACCTTCAACATGACGCCACGTGCGTTATTTAAAGGGCGATGACATTTTTTACTCTTCTTGAGGTTGTCCGATTTGCGGAACCTGCCCAAAGAGAGCCGTAGTAATAATAATACCTCTTCTTGGTTCTTTCGGTAAAGTCACGTAGAAGGGAAAAAAAACATAATAAAATAATTCTCACGACATTTCGGCCACAATGCAAGCAGCCGTCCTCAGGTGAAGACCAGGTCTGTCGGGGAGACAGCGTCTGAATGAGAGCGTCTGAATGAGACGCTGTCTCCCCGACAGACCTGGTCTTCACCTGAGGATGGCTGCTTGCGTTGTGGCCGAAACGTCGTGAGAATTATTTTATTATGTTTTATTTTCATTATTTTTTTATTATTTCCCTTCTACGTGACTTTACCGAAAGAACCAAGAAGATGAATCACTGCAGTCACGAAAGCTTTAAATCGAAAAATAATGATACCCTTTAATCCAGGAAAGACTCAAAATGTCAATCGACGTTTTCTTTGTTAAACTCAATGGAGAAACATTCACCTGCAAGGGTTGGGGGTGTGAGAACAGGTGGACGGAATACATTGCGTTCCCTCTGGCTCATGAATCAAACCCCCGTCATCGTCGTCCAGGAGTTTGTTTGAACCCAAAAATCAAGATTCCCTTCTCTTCTCCGCCGCCTGTAGCCGTTCCTTGCTTCCACTAACCCCACCTGTTCAATTCTCACCATACCCTGCTATTTACAACCGCATACATGACATGTGCCCGCAAGCTGTAGTTTATTTATCTCATCCATGCATTCATTGTTCTTCTTTAAACATCAGTGTAAGCACCTGCCCATCTTTGCCTTTGTTTGGCAGAAATGTAAAAAAAGAGGCGAGCAACGAGGCGATTTTCTTACTCCATCGAGCGATGGGCTGGCGAGCGGTGGCCAAATGAGGGTACGCGTCCTAGAGAGGACGTCCATTACTCCGAGCATGCATCGACGTTGCGTTGCACTCTTTTCAACTTTCGCTTCCATTTCTCTTCCAGCAACGGCCACGTTTTTTTGTTTGTTTAAATCCACGCCATAAAATCGATGAGGCACACAGTGAAGCATCCATCCCATACCTGTCCCTCGACATAAGAAATAAAAGTATATTTTCTTCAACACATTCCATCAGCCACACGGGCTTTTTGGGAGTGCACAATTTCAGTAGCATTGGTTTAACACAAGCAAGTTCTGTACTGGTTTCAACATTCAGTTTATCATCAGCAGACTTATGGCTTGCTTGAACCAATGCTGGGGAACTGTCAGATGTTCCTAGGTAAATAACCTTAGCACACTGTGGTTTGTATTTTCTTCAGAATATATTTGATGACATTCACCCTCACCATGTCCTATGCCTTAGATATGGCTCCAAGTTTGATCCAAAACGAATTACTACGTAAAATTAAGCAATAATTCGCGTGGTATTATTTTTGCATATGTTGTGGCAAGTTTCAACCCATGCGTATAAAAACACATTAATTGGCTGAAAACATCTGACTATATAGAGGACTGCAGAGCTTTGAGATCTTGCAATGGAAGGCGTGTTTCGTACCAGCCGCCAACCAACTTGTCTGGTTCCTCAGCGACGGAAAGACACAACGTACATGAACGCCGCTTTACGATACGCAACATGATTAATATTACATATGTAATATTCGCATGTAATATGCATGGACGTTAAACAATCTGTTCTTGTACACGTGATTTTACGCGTGCGTCGTGAGCATATGAATCTACTTTAATTGGCGAATGCTTTACATAACCTGCGAGCTGATGTTTTACTTAACTGACAAGAGGACGTAGCGAGGTTGAAACTCATTCAACAGCTCATTAAAGAAACACAAGCCACATATTGCACTGCACCATAACTTCTAAAACTCCGACGGAGCCTATTAAAAACGGCCGACGTGACACATAAAAGGCACGATGCGTGTGCGTATATACAAAGCGCGAGCGTGGATAATAATGCCATCAGCGACCGACAACCAACTACTTGGACAGGACGAACGGTGGCAGGTGCAAGAGGCAGGGATATCACCTTTAATCAGCCTTTATCTACCCAGACACCCCTTGCCTTGGGGCAACAAAGGTAGGCGATGCAACTGGATGACATGCTCGAGACTGCCATTGCTTGGCAATGCAGTGTGTTGAGAGCGGTGCACAAAGCACAAATGCAACAACAACAAAAACACACAAACAACCCTTGTCAAAAAACACACGTGGCCTTAACGAGAACAAGTGTGTCTAATAGGCAACGTTTCAGGCAATGGACCTTTTTCACAGCGCATGCAGACAGAGAGAGAGAGGCCAGGGATGAAGAGTGGCCTAAATGTGCCGTGAAAGGCCATTGCCTAAAACGTTGCCTATTACGCGGGCAGTCCCCCCCGACTTACAGACGCGTTGCGTTCCTGGGGGCCAGTTTTGTAAGTCGAGCGGTTTTTTGTTTGTTGCGGTTGCACCCGATTCAAGAGCCGAATGGCTCACAGGGCTATACCTAATAAATGAACTTGAACTTGATTTAAAAAAAACGTTCTTCTTCGGGCACACGACTACATTGCATTTCAATATCGTCTTTACAATGATTAACTTCCACCAGCCTGCTCTTACCCACCCCTTCCTTTATCTAATCACTTTGATTCTGGTGTGCCTTCAATAACAGCTTTAGATAATATACGCTGCCAAGCTTAGCAGTGTTCATTAGGACGCTGTCTTTCCGACAGCTCTGTTCTTCACCTAAGGACGGCTGCTTGCGTTGTGGCCGAAACGTCGTGAGAATTTTTATTATGTTTTATTTTTGTTTTATTTTATTTGCATTATTTCCCTTCTACGTGACTTTACCGAAAGAACCAAGAATATGAATCCCTGCAGAAAGCTTTAAATCGAAATTGTGTTCATACTTTTTGATTTGCTTTCTCAATCGTGTGCCTCCATCGTATGTCAAGTTGTTGAGTGAACTTGCTAATGTGCATGACTTTTGGTTTGTATGCTCCATGAACCCTACGTTGTTTTACGTTGTGCGACTAAAAAAAAGAAAACATCCTGGACAGCGCTCGCCTCCACATTCCTATGGCTGGACTCGGTAACGTAACGATTACACTCGCAATTAGAATAGCAGTGTGCGAGTTGAGCTCTCTGTCATAAAGAGTACTCGGCCAGACTTTACAGATTGTATATATGGGTCACATTAGCCGATGTCGCGTAAACGTGTGTCATTAAACCCGCCACCCACCCGACACGGCCAATTAGCAACAAAAACGTGCCAATTCGTTACTAGTACAGCACACACACACACCGGTTGTGTGTTGGAGAGTTAAACCCCAACTACAACGTTTAGCATTCGAGTACCGTGACATTTCGCCGGTAATTACAACGACAGCAGCAGCAGCAGCAGCCAGCATCATCAGGCGCCAGCCAGAGCGTTGTGGAGAAACCCTTCCCCTCCTGTTTCGGTCTTAAACAGTAAACAGCGCGAGTGGGGATGAATGTGAAGTCGTCACTTGTTAGACAATCTGGCACCAACAATTATCTGTGTCGGGTGGTGGCGGGTTTAACGACAACATTTGTATTTACGCGATCTAACCCAAGACCACCTCCACTGTGGATATTGGTGGCGAATGCCCTACTACGACTACGTGTTGAACGGATTGACGGAGCATTGTCGTAAATTCCACATTCTGATGGCGGGGCTCATCCAACCTGTATTACACAACCGCTGCTTACGATGACTGTGGCCGCCTTAGACCAAATCGTCCGGAATGACCTCCAACCAAGCGAGATATCGGGAGTTCAGCCGAGTCGAGTCTGGTATCTGCTCGGACTGCAAGACTACGTTGCTTTAACAAAACATCTATTGTTGTACAGTAACTTACATGTCCCCACGTGTGTGTGTACATGTGCTCGGCGCCTCTGTGGAGGAGGCTCGTGAAGGACGCTACTGGGCAGTTGGAGACAGTCGCCCTCCAATAACAACGGAGGGCGGAGGAGCGACGCTCACAACAACGAGCGGAGCGCCGGGTGGATAAAGCACAGGAAGTTGGCACAGTAGGGGGCACAGGTGGTGCATCAGCCAGTCATCTTGGTCATCTCGGTCAGTCGACCCGTGGCACCTGCTGGGTCTGCCCCGTGACCTCCTGCCAGCGGGCGTTCGACACTTCACGTGGCCTCAAGGTGCACTTGGCCTGGCACTAGCGTCGTGGTGACGTCGCCGCCACTTAGTGGCGAATGGCGGTTGTTGTTGGCGCCTTCACCATCCCGCATTGACCGGCGTGGTGAAGTATGGTCAAACAACCTCACCACTGCACACCCCTCCCCCCCTCCTCGCCGCGGTGTATGGGAGAGGGAGACGCACATTCAGCAGTGGACAAGCAACAGCCGGGCTTGGACACACGACCAGAGCGCCGTACGGATGGGTGTGAGACGGCGATTGGTGCGTTTGGTACGCGTCGCCAACACCAACTTACACCACCACCACCAGCGACTCCAACCGACCGGGCTGTTGACATGCCCAAGGGGCAAAACAACAACAGCAAAAGTTCCCGAACAACAACAATCGATTAGCGAAACTAAAGTTTAAAACTCAAAACTCAACAGGGTGGGGTGGGGTGGGTGCGGTCAAATATGGGTGACAGACGCCACGGCGCAACCCCTCTCTCAGCTCACCACAACAACCAACAACAACGATTGTGATAGTTGTGGTGGGGAGTACACATCAGCACTAGGGGGGGGGGGCAGGTGGGGAGACAAAGGCGGCCGGGCGTGGTTCCGTACCACCCCCGCCCCCCCAAACCCCGCGACATCTCGACACGCAGAGCAAACAAGTGGCCACAACTTCACCTGCACCCTGGGCTTGTTGTTGCTGCTGTTGTTGTTGCTGCTGTTGTTGTTGTTGTGGCGGCGGCCTGGCGTTCATATCGCGGCCGGTTCCAAGGCCGGGGCCGAGAGCATCCGTCTCTGAACCTCCTCGTCGTCGTCGTCGACTGTTGGAGGGAGGGTGATGATGATGAGAGATAGGTGTGTGTGTGTAGAACAAGACAACGACGGCGGTGTAAAGGTAGAGCGAGTTCGATGTATGAGGGAGGAGGTTTCGAAGTCGGCCCTGGGCCTTCGTGAGCGATCACAAATCCTAGATCAGCCTGGGAGGCGGCCCCTCCCCTCCCATCCCCCCTTCAAAATGGAGGCCGCGTGCGAGGGAGCGCGGCCTCGCGATTGAGCGGCGCGAGCGGAGGGGCCGCGGCGATTTGCGACGAATTTTTTCTGCTGCCGCTGCTGCTGTTCGCTTTTTTTGATCCGTTGAGGACTTCACCTGTGGCTCCTCCCCCTCCCCCGTGAGCCCTCCCCCCGTCCCCTGTGGCTCCTCCCCCTCCCCCGTGAGCCCTCCCCCCGTCCCCTGTGGCTCCTCCCCCTCCCCCGCGGCCCCTCCCCCCGTCCCCTGTGGCTCCTCCCCCGTGGCTCCTCCCCCTCCCCCGTGGCTCCTACCCCTCCCCCGCGGCCCCTCCCCCCGTCCCCTGTGGCTCCTCCCCTTCCCCCGCGGCCCCTCCCCCCGTCCCCTGTGGCTCCTCCCCCTCCCCCGCGCCCCCTCCCCCCGTCCCCTGTGGCTCCTCCCCCTCCCCCGTGGCTCCTCCCCCTCCCCCGTGGCTCCTCCCCCTCCCCCGTGGCTCCTCCCCCATGGCTCCTCCCTCGTGGCTCCTCCCCCGTCCCCTGTGGCTCCTCCCCCTCCCAATGGCTCCTCCCCTGTGGCTCCTCCCCCGCGGCCCCTCCCCCCCCGTCCCCTGTGGCTCCTCCCCCCTCCCCCGCGTCGCCCCTCCCCCCGTCCCCTGTGGCTCCAGTTGTAGCGAATATTTTCATGGAAAATTTTGAGACGGACACCATCCAGGCATCCCGTCCTTGTGGAAGAGGTTTGTCATCTGGGCACATGGCCGACCGGCTCTGAACCAATTCCTCAACCACAGCAATTCCATACACCCAGCCATCAAATTCAGCATGGAGGTAGAAAAGGATGGCATGCTACCCTTCTTGGATGTCCTAATCAAAAAGAGACCAGATGGCTCAATGACATCTCTCCACCGCAAGGAGCAGTCCATAAATGACGTCACGCCGCGATTTTAGAGGATTTTTGACCCCCCCACCCCTCGTCACACGGCGTCACAAAAAGTCAGACCCCCCCTCAAATATGACGTCACAAAGCTCTGCCCCCCCCCACCCCCCAAAAATAAATAAAACATGCTTCAAATCGCTTTAAACTATTGTCATTGTAGTGCGTATTCAATGTGGCGCTGCACTCTGATGTTGTAGGAGACAACATTTATTAAAAAGTCTATTTAATTAAGTAGAACGTGTTGTCACACATCATCACAAATGTCTGACCCCCCCCCCCCTAGGTGCGTGACGTCATTTATGGACGGCCCCCAACGCGCACACACAGATGCAGCCAGAACCCATCAATACACTCACCGATCAAAGCGAAACACGAAAAAAAAACATTCTCCCGCGATCAATGTATTTATTTCTTAATTTATTATTCCTCGACACGACCTAATTTTCGCGAGTGTTAACGTTAACTGGATGCGACTTGATGATGCGGCCAGTGGTCCGGGTAATGAATGGGCGTCGAGTTTGATTTAAAGGAACCCCCCCCCCCCTGAATTCCGTCCTCTCATTACAATTGAGAGCAAATTGATTTTGAGAATGAAGCCGTTTGCGGGCGTGTGCTTTGATGGAAAAACTGCTGCTGGCGATTGCAAAGGGGACCTTTTTTGTGTGTGTTTTGTTTGTGTGTGTTTTGTTTGTGTGTGTGGCCGAAGCTTCGTCTTATCTCTTAAAGTAATTTATATAGCGCCTTATCCAAGGCGCTTTACACGGAATTAAAGTGTGTATTGAGTGTGATGGTGGAGATGAGGCGAATTGAACAGATGATGAGAGGAAGCAATGGGGGGGAAATCTGCGGTGCGTGAGTTCGGTGAAAGCGAAATTGATGTCAGAAAATGATGAATGGATCGAATGAATGGGGTGAATGAGTGATATCCATATGATGATAATTATTATTATTCTAACATTAAATGATGATGGATGGATTGAATGAATGGGGTGAATTAATGATAACCATATGATGATAATGATTATTATTCTAACATTAAATGATGATGGATGGATTGAATGAATGGGGTGAATGAGTGATAGCCGTATAATGCGAAAATATACAGCAGCAGGCGTCAAGGTCGGGATCGAACCCACGACCTCCTGTGTACCAGGCGAGGTTGTTAACATCTCCTAGCCACCGTGATGATGAGAGAGAGAGACACGCAAACTCCAAATGCACAGCAGGCGTCAAGGTCGGGATCAAACCCACGACCTCCTGTGTACCAAGCGAGGTAGTTAACATCTCCTAGCCACTGTGGTATGCAAGATGCCACCGTGGGCTCCCCCTTACCATACGTTATTGTGGTGAACATGCAAACGTGCTCTGATAATAAACCTGACTTGGAGCTTTCGTGGCTGCAGGAATTAATTTTCGTTTCTTTCGGTTAAGTCACGTAGAAAGAAATTTAATTAAATAATAGACTACGACGTTTCGATTGCAATACAAGCCATCATCATCAGGTTACGAATTCATTCATTGTCTTTGAAACGGATTGGTCCACACCAGAGACATGCACCTGCACCACCCCACTCCCGGCCGCCTTTGTCTCGATCCACCCCCGCGGTGGAGTAGATTCGATGCTGATAGAAACACCGCACAAGTTACTCGAGCAAAATGTTTTTAAATTTGGGGATGCTGGAGGCACGTACAGCATCCACTTCAAATCGTTTCCCGCTCGTGTCGATGGCCATGAACGGGAATCGAACTCGGGTCCGCCGGGTTCGCTGCGCGGCGCATTCAGGTGCGCTCTGCTCCGATACTCTGGCGCTCGCCACCGATGTTGGCCTGCGTGGCGGGAGATGGGACTCATTTTCGTTCTTTTGTCTATCATGTGTATTAGACCTCCCCTCCTCCTCTCTGCCCATTGTGTTGGCGGGTGCAGTGGCTGGCCGCTTGCGCACAATCGCTCCATTGTGTTGGCGTGTGCAGTAATTGGCCGCTTGGGTACAAGCGCTTCCACGTCCATCGCCCACTCTTTTGGCCTCGCCCCCCCTCCCTCCCGATACGTTCCTTTCATTGGCTACCATAGTCTGATGAGCTCCCCCCTCCCTCTCCCTCCCCCCTCAACTCGCTTTTAAGGGATTACATCTTGAATCATTGCCTCACTTGATACAGCTAATCTGGCTGTGACGGTCCCACCTGATGACGGAGACTTGTGTTGCCTCCGAAACGTCGTGATTTTTGTTTTTATTTTATTTTACTTTCTACGTGACTTTACCGAAAAAAACCTAAGAAGAAGGAGATGGGACTCGCTTGAGACGCAGACCTAGAAGGGGGTTTGGGGTGCAGCGTGGAATACAATTTCGCGTGTTTGCGCGGTGCGTGCCCGTTAATAAGATTGGATGTCCGCAGTAAATTTCAAATGCCTAACAAAACGTAACTCATTCTCTAAAGCCACTTTCAAGTGGTTTACACCGGAGTGCGGACGTGCCTCTCTGTGCGTGGGTGAGTGTGGGGAGCGGTAGTGGTAGCAGAATAGCGCTACGAAGCGGGCAACCCCGAGTTCGATTCCAGCTCACGGCCAAGCGCCAGTGGCGATTTTCGGAACCGCTATTGGGCCTCCCGCAGGTCGACTCAGCCTCAAATCAGTACCTGATCGCGGTGTGTAAACATCGCCACTGGGGAGACAAAGGCGGCGGGGCGTGGTGCTGACCACCCACCTTCTCGTGTGCTGTGCCGGCCTTCATAGGTGCTCGCTAACAGCGCTTGCCCTTACAGCCTGTTAAGGCTTTACGGGGGATCTTTGTCTTTTGTGTGTGTAATGAGCGGTGGTGTAGTGGTTAGAGCACTGCGCTGCGAACACGACATCCCGAGTTCGATTCCCGCTCGCGGCCAACACCGGCGACGACTATATGAACCGGTCCTGGGCCTCCCCTAGGTCGACTCAGCCTCAAATCAGTACCTGGCCGCGGTGTGTAAACATCGCCACTGGGGAGACAAAGGCGGCCGGGCGTGGTGCTGGCCACCCACCCCTTCGTGTGCTGTGCCAGCCTTCATAGGTGCTCGCTAACAGCACTTGCCCCTACAGTCTGTTAAGGCTATACGGGGGATCTTTGTCTATATGCATGTGTTTACATGCTTAAATGACGTCAAGCACCTAGGAGGGGAGGGGAGGGGGTCAGACTTTTGTGACGATATATTTTCTCCTACAACATCAGAGTGCAGCGCCACATTAAATACGCACTACAATGGCGATATTTTATAGCGATTTGAAGCATGTTTTATATTTTTTGTGGGGGGGGGGGGCAGAGCTTTGTGACGTCATATTTCAGGGGGGGGGGGGTCTGACTTTTTGTGACGCCGTGTGACGAGGGGGTGGGGGGGGGGTCAAAAATCCTCCAAATTCGCGTGACGTCATTTATGGACGGCCCCGGAGGGGAGTGGAGGGAGAGGCGGCGTGGGAGTTGGGGGTGGCGCGGCTGTGCTGGTGTCTGTGTGGTGATGTGTACTGCGCGCTCAATCAGTGGGTCGGGGAGCGGTGGCGCAGCGGTTAGCAGCGACTCGAGATCGATGTCCCCCGCTCACGGGCCACCAACACCATGCCCCCCCCCCCCCTAGGTCGACTCGGCCTCAATCGAGGGGGCCTTGCGTGGTGGTGTAGTGAACACCAATCACTGGGGGAGACAAAGGCGGCCCGGCAAGCCACTCGTGTGTCGTAACGGCCTTCATAGGGCGATGCTACTCGCTAACAGCACTTGCCCCCAACAGCCTGTTAAGCCTATACGGGGGGGGGGGTGGATCTTTGTCTTTGTGCTCAATTTCGCAGCAATCAGTGTCGCTGACACCTCTACTCACCCTTCATGTCTTTTTTTCCGCCTCTTCCATTCTCGAAACCCACCAACACCCTCCAGCATCCTCGTCACCGCTTCCTAGCCGCATCTTCGTCCATTCGCTGGCTTGTTCACTGCCTCTCCAGTTCAACAACACCACCACCACCACCCACACCCCAAGCTGTGGGTTTGCCGTCGCTGCTTTTAGAATCATCATCATCACCATCAACACCTTCACCACCATCGTTTCAGTGTCGGATTTAGTCATGAGCTAAGTGCTGTGATAAGAAGAGGCTTCACCCCTTTTGTGGCAATGAAACAGGCGTTTTAGGACGTCCAGACGTCAAATAGGCACCGATTTGCAAGGCATCGGGTCTGCACGAAGCACAGCCATTCCTGTGGCGAACACATGATCTCATCATCATCATGATGATGTGTGCATTGTCTCTGAAACTGATTGGCCTCCACTCGAGACAGCCTTCATTTTGTGTGGGCCAATGAGTTTCAAACACGATGCACACGTGTATATTGTTATTACCAGAGCATGTTGGTTTGCGTGGTTGCCACAGATATGTGTGGTTAACGCTGACTTCATACCTTGGTGTTCGAATATCTCAACGCATCGGGTTTTATTACCGGAAGAGGCAAAGCCCATTCTGAATTGTCTTCTCCATTATGTTGATACTGCCAAAATACGTCCAATAGATACGAGATAAGTAAAGCTACAGACTCACATTTTGAGCGGCCTACAAATACGAAACAACCCCCCCCCCCAATATCCGCGTATGCGGCTTTGCGACCAAGATTATTCATAACAGGGGGTTTTGGGGTTAGATCAAGTAAATATAAATGTGTCGTTAACCCACCACCACCCGACACACCCAATTAATAAAGTTTATCACCAGAATTCTGGCAAATCGCCTGATGAATCTGGTTGTCATCAGCAGTGATGCGTCGTGCTCACATTGTAAACGTTGTGTGGGTTTACTCTCCAACACAGCGGTGTGCTGAAGTAGTCGGTAGTTGACTACTCCCGAACCCTGCAAATCAGCTACGACGAGGCCTACCACTACCCCTACCACTACCCCTACCCCAACCCCTATCACTACCCCTACCCCGATCACTACCCCAACCCCTATCACGACCCCATTCCCTATTACTACCCCTATCACTACTCCCTACCCCTATCACTACCCCTATCACTACCCCAACCCCAACCCCTATCACTACTCCAACCCCTATCACTACTCCCTACCCCTATCACTACCCCTATCACTACCCCAACCCCTACCCCAACCCCTATCACTACCCCAACCCCTATCACGACCCCATTCCCTATTACTACCCCTATCACTACTCCCTACCCCTATCACTACCCCTATCACTACCCCAACCCCTACCCCAACCCCTATCACTACTCCAACCCCTATCACTACTCCCTACCCCTATCACTACCCCTATCACTACCCCAACCCCTACCCCAACCCCTATCACTACCCCAACCCCTATCACGACCCCATTCCCTATTACTACCCCTATCACTACTCCCTACCCCTATCACTACCCCTATCACTACCCCAACCCCAACCCCTATCACTACTCCAACCCCTATCACTACTCCCTACCCCTATCACTACCCCTATCACTACCCCAACCCCTACCCCAACCCCTATCACTACCCCAACCCCTATCACGACCCCATTCCCTATTACTACCCCTATCACTACTCCCTACCCCTATCACTACCCCTATCACTACCCCAACCCCTACCCCAACCCCTATCACTACTCCAACCCCTATCACTACTCCCTACCCCTATCACTACCCCTATCACTACCCCAACCCCTACCCCAACCCCTATCACTACCCCAACCCCTATCACGACCCCATTCCCTATTACTACCCCTATCACTACTCCCTACCCCTATCACTACCCCTATCACCACCCCTACCCCTATCACTACCCCTACCCCTATCACTACCCCTACCCCTATCACTACCCTAACCCCTATCACTACCCCTATTTCTCTCACTACCCTAACCCCTATCACTACCCCTATCACTACCCCAACTCCTACCACTACCCCTATCACTACCCCAACCCCTATCACTTCCCCTATTTCTCTCACTACCCCAACCCCTATCACTACCCCAACCCCAATAACCACTCCCAACAGTTCTAACAGTCAGCATAACCACACCACCACTTGCAACAACAACAACAACAACCTCCGATCTTTATCTCAAGCACTATCATCTCACGTGCAATGTGACGACTGATGTGAAGCAGCTTTTGGATGAAGGCACTCTACTTGATCGGGCACAGTTCCTATGACCTGCACTGTTTCATTGCTTTTATGGCTTTATTTGGGTGATTTTCGAAACGTTTTTTGGTTTGGCCATGTTTGTTTGTTGTAGTACAGAGTTAGACTGATGGCCTTAATCTAAGTTGTCTTGTGGTTGTTGTTGTTGTTTGACTTGCATCCCACTGGGATTTTTGCACACAACGTTGGTGTACGGTGCTTTTTCTGCAATATTTTGCCGTCTTTTCTTGGATTTTCTGTTTGCACTCAGTCACTTTAAGATGTTTTTTTGTTCATGTTTTCGTTTTTTGTTTGTTGCGGTTGCACCCGATTCAAGAGCCGAATGACTCACGGGGCCATACCAAATAAATGAAACTTGAAAAAACTTGAAAAAACTTGAACTTGATCCGTCGACGACGAGAGGTGCCTGGCAAAGACGCACGCGCTCCTCGCGAGTGACGTGCGCGTGCGTCGTTTCACCAGCAAGGGGCTCCCTCGCTCCAACTCTCACGAACGATTCACACTCGTAGGTTTTTTTTCGGTTGAGTGACGTAGGAAAAAAAAGAATAAAAAATGTAATAATAATAATAAATGAAAATAAATCATTTTGATTTCAAGCTTTCGTGACTGCAGGGACTCGTATGCTTGGTTCTTTCGGTAAAGTCACGTAGAAGGGAAATAATAAAATAATAATTATAAAATATAATGAAATACAATTCTCACGACGTTTCGGTCACAACGCAAGCAGTCGTCGTCAGGTGAAGAACAGGTCTGTTGGAAAAACGGCGTCTGAAGTTGTCTTTGTCTGACGTTGTCTTTCCGACAGACCTGTTCTTCACCTGAGGACGGCTGCTTGCGTTGTGGCCGAAACGTCGTGAGAATTGTATTTTATAATGTTTTATTTTTATTATTGTATTATTTCCCTTCTACGTGACTTTACCGAAAGAACCAAGAAGAATAAAATAATTGCTGTGGATTTCACACCTGATGATGATTGCTTGTGTTGCAGTCGAAACGTCGTGAGAATTTGTATAGTTTTTATATTTTTATTATTTTATTATTTTCCTTCTGCGTGACTTTTCCGAAAGAACCAAGAATATGAAAATAAATCAATTAAATCACGACGTTTCGGAGGCAACACAAGCTTCCTTCATCAGGTGTAAAAAAAGCCACAGCAAAATACCTGTAGCTGTGCCTTTTTACACCTGATGAAGGAAGCTTGTGTTGCCTCCGAAACGTCGTGATTTAATTAATTGATTTTCATTTATTATTATTTTATTTTTATTATTTTTTTACCTACGTGACTTTAGCGAAAAAACCTAAGAGTATGAATCCTTGCAGTCACGAAAGCTTCAAATCTAGAATCTCACGACCGATGTCCACGTCGACTCCAGCTGCATGGGGTAGGGGGGTTGGGGGGGTTCGAGGTCGAATGAAAACGTCTGCGAGCTGGCGCAGATAAGCAATTTAAACTATAAACGACGATTTTTTTTTTCAGAGCGACCTGGTCAATGACGAATGACAGCTCCGCTAAGTGGTCAAAACGTGCTTAATCGCAGGTCCGGGCTGTTGTTGTTGTTTCTTGTTGTTGGGATTTACAAATAAGGGGCCGTCCATAAATGACGTCACGCGATTTTGTACGATTTTTGACCGCCCCCCCCCCCCCCCATCGTCACACGGCGTTACAAAAAGTCAGACCCCCCCCCCCTCAAATATGACGTCACAAAGCTCTGCCCCCCCCCCCCCCAAATAAAACATGCTTCAAATCGCTTTAAACTATTGTCATTGTAGTGCGTATTTAATGTGCCGCTGCACTCTGATGTTGTAGGAGAAAACATTTATTAAAACGTCTATTTAATTAAGTAGAACGTGTTGTTTATATTTATTTAAAGTTACGCATTTTGATGTGACGTCACATTTCTCAAACTCCCCCCCCCCCTCGTCACACATCGTCACAAATGTCTGACCCCCACCCCCCCTAGGTGCGTGACGTCATTTATGGACGGCCCCTTTATTGTTGTTGGTATTTACAAATAAAGGACCTTTACCCGAAGGTCACCTCGTGTGGATTAACCTTTCAAAAGTACGCCCCGATTCATACAACAAAAACATGCAAACACATCTCGCAACTTGGAGCGTAGTGGTGGTATTGGGCCGTCATCCCTCAAGGAAGTATTCTTGATTTCAAGGCCCACGTGCCAGTAGCGGTCCCAGTGGCCCTTAAAACTATACATGACGGACGCTTGTGTTGCGCCCGAAACGTCGTGATTTATTTTATTTTATACCCACGTGACTTTACCGAAAGAACCAAAAAGTGTGGATTCCTGCAGTCACGAAAGCATCTAATCAAGATTATACATTTGTCCTCTTTGGTTCTTTCGGTAAAGTCACGTAGAAAGAAAATAAATTAAGTAATAGAACACGACGTTTCGATGCAACACAAGCAGTCGTCGTCAGGTCGAACTAAATTTGAGAGAGAGACAAAACACAGACACGGAGACACACAGACAGACACATAAGCAGAGAAAGACAGAGAGAGACACACACACAGAGACACAGAGAGAGAGACACACACACACATAGCACAGAGAAGGACAACACAGAGACACACAGAGAGACACACAACATAGACACACAGACACACAAGCAGCGAGAGACACACACAGAGACACACAGAGAGAGACACAACATAGACACACAGACAGACACACAAGCAGAGAGACACACACAGAGAGAGACACACAAGCAGAGAGACACACAACATAGACACACAGACAGACACACAAGCAGAGAGAGACAACACAGAGACACACAGAGAGAGACACACACAGAGACACACAGAGAGAGACACACAACATAGACACACAGACAGACACACAAGCAGAGAGACACACACAGAGACACACACAGAGAGAGACACACAAGCAGAGAGACACACAACATAGACACACAGACAGACACACAAGCAGAGAGAGACAATACAGAGACACACAGAGAGAGAGACACACAGAGACACACAGAGAGAGACACACAACATAGACACACAGACAGACACACAAGCAGAGAGAGAGACAACACAGAGATACACACAGAGAGAGACACACAACATAGACACACAGAGACACAACATAGACACACAGACAGACACACAAGCAGAGAGAGAGAGAGACACACACAGAAACACAGAGAGAGACACACAACATAGACAAACAGACAGACACACAAGCAGAGAGAGAGAGACAACACAGAGACACACACAGAGAGAGACACACAACATAGACACGGCTGCATCGCTCCATCTCCATAATTTCAACTGCAGCGGCTGGGAGATCGAATCTGGAGCCACGGGACTTCTGGATTTGTGAGTCCAGTTTGGCGCTGCAAACAATGACACCAGCGGTTTCGGATGCGCGTTCCTCTCCTCGACGATTTTGACGTTTGTGCATTTTTAGCAGCGAGAACGCGTTTCGACGGCATCGTGGTAATTAGAGCCGACATCATTGTCTGGAGAACGGGGGAGTTGTTTAATTGGGCTCAAGACGCGAAAACAACAAAAACGCCGCGCAAGAAAGTGAAAAACTGAAAAACGCGTTGGAACGGGGGCGATAATTAAAAGCTGTCCTGGGCGATAATGCGCACAGAGACCACAATGTTATGATTTTTTTTCCCCCATTAAAAATACACACACTCACACGTATTTATATAACCGCGATTCGTAATACACGCATGCACACGAGCGAGGCACCGACACGATTTTTGTGCGATCACGCGGTGAGCGATTTGAGTGACCTCGATTACACTGCTGTCCCTTGAAGTTTGGGTCCATCACAGATTGACAAACTAATTATCTTCTGAACTCGCTTGTTGTCGTTGTTGTTGTTGTTGTTGTGTTTATTTGTTGTCCTCACGCCCGCCCGCACCTCCGATTAGCACGGTTGGCTACGTACGGTGCGAAAGAAGTTCAACATACGGACATGTATCATCATCCACATGATAAGCCACTTCGTTGAGCTATCATTTGTGGCCAGGTCGCTTCTGAAAAAGAAGCAACCTGGTAAAATAAATGTTGCTTTTTGTTCGAGTTATCTGTTTAACCTCTTCCTATACTTTGCACTCCTATTGCGTTAGTTGTTTTCTTATTTTAATTTTACTTTGTTTTCACCTACGTGACTTTACCGAAAAAAAAAACAAAGAGTATGAGTGTGCGTATACCTGATGATGTCACATGTGAACATTTAAAAAACTCACCAGCAGTGCGCGACTGTGCTCGTCTAGAACACAGAGCGTGCGCAGCGTATGACGACGCAACGCCCCGATCCTCAAACACGAAGGGGACATCACGGCGATGAAACACCAGTCCACTGGCTCCTGAATGCGAAATTGCAGTCTTTGGTCTGCATCTGCATCAGCAGTCGCACGAAAGAAGGCGATGCTTCCCATTGGCTGATGGACTGATAAAACTAATAAAAAAATCTGCTATCCATATCACTCACCCCACCCCCCTTCCCTTCTCAAGCAAATACATCCAAAATGTATTGCGATTAATTGCCATCATTCGGTGTGTGTGTGCGCTGTGTGTGCCGAGCAATATCCACGCAGCAGTTTGGTCTGATCGAGTGAACGGGTGAAGGACCTCATAAGAGAAGGAACGCACGAGTGAATGAACGCACGAGAGAATGAACTCACGAGCGAAGGAACGCACGAGTGAAGGAACGCACGGGTGAAGGAGCGCACGAGTGAATGAACGCACGAGCGAATGAACGCACGAGTGAAGGACCGCGCGAGTGAAGGAACGCACGAGTGAAGGAACGCACGAGTGAATGAACGCACGAGTGAATGAACGCACGAGCGAATGAACGCACGAGCGAATGAACGCACGAGTGAAGGAACGCACGAGTGAAGGAACGCACGAGTGAAGAAAAGCACGAGCGAATGAACGCACGAGCGAATGAACGTACAAGTGAAGAAAAGCACGACCGAATGAACGCACGAGTGAAGGAACGAAAGAACGCACGAGTGAAGGAACTCACGAGTGAAGGAACGCTCGAGTGAATTAATTCACGAGCGAATGAACGCACGAGTGAAGGAACGCACGAGTGAAGGAACGAAATAACGCACGAGTGAAGGAACTCACGAGTGAAGGAACGCACGAGAGAATGAACTCACGAGTGAATGAACTCACAAGGGAATGAACGCGCGATTGAAGGAACTCACGAGCGAACGAACGCACGAGTGAAGGAACGAAAGAACGCACGAGTGAATGACCGCACGAGTGAAGGAACGCGCTCGCGAAGGAAACGCATGAACGAGGATGCGCCGGAGGGCGAGTAGATGAGGCGGGGAAGTCATTGGAGGAGGGGGGCTCCTCCACGTCTCCACAAGAGAAGACGCCCACCCCCACCCCCCTCACCCCCCCCCCCACCTCGATGCCGGGCAGTGGCGCGGTAAATGAAAGCGAGAGGAGGAGGAGGACGAGGAGGAGGAGACGGCGGCTCGCTCGCTCGCTCGCTCGGACCAAACGAATCGAGTCCGTCGGCAAATTACCTCGGTGAATAAATACATTGGGCGCCGTGTGACTGTGTGGCAGCGATTTTCGCTGCACGCGAATACAAAAGACGAAGCATCACAAACCCCCCCCCCCCCCCCCCCGTGTAGCCTGGTCGGAATGTTGAGACAAGTGCTGTTAGCGAGTAGCACCTGCGAAGACCAGCACGACGCGGTGGCTAGGAGATGTTAGCTACCTCGCCTGGTGTACAGGAGGTCGTGGGTTCGATCCCGACCCTGACGCCTGCTGCTGTGTATTTGGAGTTTGCGTGTCTCTCTCTCTCATCATCATCATCACGGTGGCTAGGAGATGTTGACTACATCGCCTGGTCTACAGGATGTCGTGGGGTTCCATCCCGACCCTGAAACCTGCTGCTGTGTATTTGGAGTTTGCGTGTCTCTCTCTCTCTCATCATCATCATCACGGTGGCTATGAGATGTTAACTACCTCGCCTGGTATACAGGAGGTCGTGAGGTTCGATCGCGACCCTGACGCCTGCTGCTGTGTATTTGGAGTTTGCGTGTCTCTCTCTTTCTCGCCCCGTGGCCGTGTCCATTTTTCTCCGGGTTCTCCCGGTTTTTCCCTTCACATTCGGAATCAACATCGCGTGTTCAGAGTGCAGTAAGTGGCTACGCGACTAGACACTTCCACGTGATGATAATGAGACACTTTGGTTACCTGTCATTCGTGACAGACGGGTCTCTTCTGAAAAAAATCCATATAGCTCAGTGGGCCTTACATGAGTAAAATAGTAAATAAATGTTTATTAAAAAAAAGTTAATCGCAAGAGCGATTCTCTGCAAATGAACAACATTACTTCATCTGTTTAACACGTCGTAGGGTTTCGCGACCAATATCATCCATAATAGAAGTTTGTTGGGTTAGATCACGTAAATATGTAAAAGTTTAAAGCTGTGGCTTGGCTCTCCAACACACCAGTTAGTGCTGTACTAGTGACGAATTGGCCACGTCCCGTTTACGTGACAACCCTCACTAGTTGGCTGTGTCGGGTGGTGGAGGGTTTACCGACACATTCATATATTTACGCGATCTAACCCCCCACAAAAACATCCTCTATTATGGATGTCCTTCGTCCGTGAAGTCACCAGGCGACGATGACTCCCTTGTGGCTTGAGTTTTACAGAAACAAAAACCCCGCGGGGTTTTCACGTCAATTCACGCGATCGTCGTTTACGATCCGCGCTCGTGCCTGGTCGCTATTCGACGCGCGGTATTTTTAAATCCTTTATATTAAGTTCACTTGCTTGCTTGCTTGCGCGCTTACGACCGTGCACATCTTTCGGTCGTTTTTTAACCCACTTTCCGTGATCCAATCGAGCTGACATTTTGCACACAGACTCGTTGTGCGTGACAATTAATGTTCGTGAAAAAAAAAAT
This sequence comes from Lampetra planeri, assembly GCF_965212315.1. Taxonomy (NCBI): domain Eukaryota; kingdom Metazoa; phylum Chordata; class Hyperoartia; order Petromyzontiformes; family Petromyzontidae; genus Lampetra; species Lampetra planeri. The sequence goes on from NC_136165.1 coordinate 4,142,099, forward strand.
TCAAAATTTTTACACTTTTTAGGAAAAAATAAGTTATATTTAATTACCAATTCCTTAATGGTGGCGGGCAATCATCTGACCCATAGGTGGCAGCCATCTCAAGCCAGAGGACGAGAGGACTCTAGCCGCCACGCATATACTGTAAATGATTTATAGTGAAAAACTTTGTTTTTACGGGTTTTACTTGTTAAGGATGCGTGATCACATTTCCCGCGGTTCATGCGCACAGGTGTAGGTTGTATCTGCTCGCCGGTGTGGCCCATTGAGCAACACATATAGACAAGCGGACAATGCGTGTGTGTGTGTGTGTCTCTCTCTCTCTCACACAGACAAATATAGGTTGCGTTGGGACGTAGGTGTAATCCATTGTGCGATACAAACACATAAGCAGGCAATATGTGTGTGTGTGTCTCTGTCATAGGTGTGGGTTGTATTGGGACGCAGGTGTAATCCATTGGGGAATACAACTTTCGCCGATAAGACATCATCAGTGTGAGGGCCACCACACATTTGAAACAATTGACAGGAGCGCTACGACGACTATGATGATGATGATAATGTGGCGGTCACCACTCTGTGCGTCTTGTCTGGGAGGGCCGCACATCAGTAGCCCGCGGACCTTGCACCGAAGAACACCTATATATTCTAAACATTGTTGTGTACCAGGTAAGGCCCATTGAACTGTAGATCTCCTTATTCAGAAGCGACCTGGCCTATCGCTAACGATAGCTCAGCGCGAAGTGGCTTTTCATTATCGCGCGGACATTTATAGCAGAACAAACACTCTCTAGAGAGTTCTTCGCTAATTTTTGTTAGATGATTTGGGGGGGGGGGGTGCTGCACATTCGCCGATAAGACATCATCAGTGTGAGTGAGGGCCGCCACACATTTGATAAACCATTGGGGGGTTTGGCAGCAGCACGATGGTGATGATGATGGGGGGGATGTTATCACCCTTTGTGTATTGTCGCGGGCCGTACATCAGGGGCCGCACTAAAGGCCACCCGAGGCCTCCAGTGGCCCGCGAGGCCTCAATGAAGAACGCCGCTTTACACCTAATTATTTACTTTCTTATTTTACAAAGGTTAGAACCACGCGAGCTGTAGATATCTTAGTCACAAGCGGCCTGGCTGTCGCGAATGATAGCTCAACGAAGTGGGCTTATTATCATCACCATCATCACCACCACGTGGAAACTCAGCAGCGGCCAAATATTCTCCAATAGCACTCTTCACTAATGTTCAGAGGGGGGGGGGGCGGGGGGCGGGGGGGTCACTTTAACCGATAAGACATCATCATCAGTGTTTCAGTTTCATTATTAGGATTTTCCCTGTGAGCCATTCGGCTCTTGATTTGGGTTCAACCGCAACAAACAATAAAATTAGAAGATACACCTAGAATTCATTGTACACAAATCTAAACATCACGTAACGTAAACAATAAAATCATACAGAGTGAGGGGGGGGGCACACCTTTTGACACCATTAATGATGCTGATGGGGGTTGGGGGTGTGGTGTGCTGTTGCGTGTTGTCGGAGGCTGCGCTGAATGGGACGCAACGGTGATGAGATGTTAACTGGTACCAGTTTAAAGGGTTAAAACCTACTACTATATTTTGCCACTGGTAAAGGAGGTATCATAGTGTAAATGCTTACCCCGAGCTCTCAATACTCTGATAGTGCGCTGTCTTTGAGTTGTACGCCTTTTGGCGTCATCTGGTCCAACACCAATGGAGACTAGGCTCTAAGAAAAGCTGTCTCGGGTGTGGACCAATCAACTTCAAGGACAGTGCATATCATTATCATCATCAGAGTTGTTTCTTTTTGTTTGCATTTTGACTGCTTGTGTTGTGGTTATTGCAAACATGATGCCTTGTATAAAGGTGTCAGTTTTTGTACCAGTTTAAAGGGTAAAAACCTACTACTATGGTATGCAGGAGCTCGTGGGTTCGATCCCGACCCTGCAATATCGCTTCTTCTCCCCATGGGCCGCGTGGATTTCTCTCCGGTCCCTCCGGGTTCTATTCATCCGCAATTTTTTCGCATCGAAATCGCGCAAATTGAGAGTGTTTTGGCCGAGATACATTTCCACGTGATGATGAGCCACTTCGCTGAGCTGACATTTGTGGGAGCTGAGTGGGGTTTCCTTACCTGGTGAGATTTAAAAAAACAATAGTTTACCTATGACCGGGGTGTGTTTTCACTCGTTGTTGTGTTGTCGGGGAGCAACAGAGTTAGACTGATGGCCTTAATCTAAGTTGTCTTGTGGTTGTTGTTGTTGTTTGACTTGCATCCCACTGGGATTTTTGCACACAGTGTTGGTGTACGGTGCCTTTTCTGCAATATGTTGCTGTCTTTTCTTGGATTTTCTGTTTGCACAAAGTCACTTTAAGATGTTTTCTTGTTCATGTTTTTGTTTTTTTGTTTGTTGCGGTTGCACCCGATTCAAGAGCCGAATGGCTCACAGGGCTATACCTAATAAATTTAACTTGAAAACTTGAAACACGTCATTTGGCACGTGGTGGGGCCGCGCAAAAGGCCGCCAGGTGCCGCCAGGTGTCGCGACTTTTATTTTTAAATCCTTTATATTAAGTTCGCTTGCTTGCTTGCTTGCGTGCTTGCTTGCTTGCGTGCTTGCTTGCTTGCTTACGACCGTGCAATTCTTTCGGTCGTTTTTGAACCCACTTCCCGTGATCCAATCGAGCTGACATTTTCCACACAGACTCGTTGTGTGAGACAATTAATGTTCGTGAAAAAAAATTCCCAAAATGTTACACTGTTTAGGGAAAACAAATTAAATATTTAATTACCAATTGCTTAATACTGGCAGACAATCATCTGACCCATAGGTGGCAGCCATCTCAAGCCAGAGGACGAGAAGACTCTAGCCGCCACGCATATAAAGGATTTATAGTGAAAAACTTTTTTTTACGGGTTTACTTGTTTTAAAACCGTGATCCAGGCGCACCCAATCACTCATGGATGCCACCACCATTCCAAACCGGAGCGCAGCAGCGATGATGCTCATCGCGTAAGGCTCGAGACTTGGCGGCGCGCTTCAACCGTTCACGGCCTCGTGTGCGGTGTGCGTGGGGAGCGGTGGCGCAGCGGTTAGGACCGCTGCCTGCTCACGGACAACGCCCCAGTGACGATTGTCTGAACCGGACCTGGGCCTCCACGAGGTCGACTCAGCCTCAAATGAGTATACCTGGTGCGGTGTGTAGTAAACATCCGCCACTGGGGAGACAAAGGCGGCCGGGCGTGTTGTTGGCCACCCACACCCTCGTGTGCCGTGCCGGCCTTCATAGGTGCTCGCTAACAGCACTTGCCCCTACAGCTGGTTAAGGCTACACGGGGGACCTTTGTGTTGTGTATGTATATTTATAAATATTTCTTTTGGAAAGATGTCTTATCGGCGCTTCATATAATTCTGGTTTAAAGGAAATTGCTGTTTTTTTTTACTTTAAAAAAGGATTATTGTCAGATATTCATTTGTTTTTTGTCTGCCATGTCACGGCGCCAGATAAGGTTTGACGGATGTGCGGCCGCGTGGGCAGATACACGCTGCGGACGTGATTCTCGGGAAATTGAGCGAAACGCTTTGCTTGCTGAGCGGAAGCGCACGTGGTTTTTGTTTGTTATGACCGATACGAGCCGCTTAAACGCCCCCGTGCGTGTGCGTGTAATGCCGTGGCATTTTTTTTTCTCCGCCAACAAAAACGGGGGCTCGGAACCGCGATGCATTTAATTTGCGGATAATCACACGACGGATCATTTCGTGTCGGTCGCTAAGCGCCGTAGGTGGTGGTGATGGTGGAGGCGTGGGAAGGGCCTCCGCCTAGCAGAGGATAGAACACGGCTGATGATTGATAACGATGACGATGATGGTTGCTACGGCTACGATTTTGGCACGGTGGACACGGTTTTTATGATGGTCACTGGTGGTCACTGGTGGTCTCGGTGGTTACGTGGTCACGTGGTGACGTTGGTGACGGTGGTCACGTGGTGACGGTGGCCACGGTGGTCACGTGGTCACGGTGGTGACGGTGGTCACGTGGGTCACGGTGGTCACGTGGTAACGGTGGTCACGTTGCCACGGTGGTCACGGTGGTCACGTGGTGACGGTGGCCACGGTGGTCACGTGGTCACGTGGTGACCGTGGTCACGTGGTCACGGTGGTCACGTGGTGACGGTGGTCACAGTGGTCTCGGTGGTGACGGTGGTCACGTGGTCACGGTGGTCACGTGGTCACGGTGGTTACAATGGTGACATGAGATCACGCGAAGGCCACTGCGTGTACCGGTATCAGGGTCCAAATTGGACACACGCTCTAATTACTCCGCAAATTGCTCAGTGGGGGATTTTGCACAGCGATCATCGCAGCCCCCCCCCCCCGACTACTCCGACTTTGCTGGCAGAGAAACGCGCCAGGTCACTCGCGCAACTTATACTTACCCTGACCTCTGGCGCCCTCGCCATCTGGTTAAAATAAAATAAAACCGTTTGCGTGAATTACCTCGCTTTTTTTGTTACTTATTCGCATCGCGAGCCAGACTCTTGGCTTTAACGATGATGATTATAACAATAACGACCTCACAGGGACGAGATTACGTTGGTCACTCACCAGTCACCATCCACACCTTACACGTTGCAGCAATATTTATGGCCTGGCATGGACGTGTGTGTGTGTTTTTTTTCTCAGTGTGCAGAACGGCGAGTCGATTTCATCCTACGCTCCATCTCCGGCAAATCAGAACATTTACTCGTACCGGAGGAATCCGACGAGCTATAAAGCTCCGTCCGTCTCCTTTCGAACCTACCCCGTCCTAGCCTCGCCTCTTACATCCAAAAGCCGTCCCTAGGCTACATGGCGAATTGGGGCGACCGCCCGGGGCCCCGCACTTTGGTGGGGGGGGGGGGGGGGGGCACACAGTGGGATTTGCCCCGGACCCCCGCAGGCCCACCTCCCCCTACCCCCGTAAACATCGTGACCACTATGACGAAACGTGGCTCCACCGTGATAATATTGGTTGCGAAAGCCTGCGTGTTAACCATTCTGATAATCCGCGCAATTATGTATTCCCTACCCCGGTCCCACAGCCCCCCCCCTCCCGTTTTGTCTATCGCTATAAAATCTCAAAAAAGCGACCCCCTTTGCGTCATTGTCGTGTGCGTGTCGCGCGCGCTCCCTCGAGAGAGAGTCTCGGTCTTCATTGGTGCCCGGGGGTTGTTTCTCGGATAATATCACGGGTAGGGATTCTTCTTAAACACAAAATAATTTTCTCTGGAGGCTCCAGTCGAGAGCTGAACACGCTCCCCCCCGCCGCCGCCCCCCCCCTCTCCCCGTAACTCCCCGAGGGCGATGTGGAGCAGCGGTGTGCCCTGCGATGTGTCTTTTGTAATTGGGAGGGAGGAATTTGAAAGGCAGTTGTTCTACACTAATTTAAACCAGATTTGAAGTTTTCCTGACTGCAAGGATCCATACTCTTTGGTTCTGTCGGTAAAGGCACGTAGGTGAAAATAAAAATAATAATAAAAATCTAATAAAAATGAAAATAACTAAATAAATTTTTGTTGTTTAAATTACTCTTTGGTTCTTTCGGTAAAGTCACGTAGGTGAAAATAGAAAAAAATACAAATAACTAAATTAATTTAATTTAGTTATTTTCATTTTTATTAAATTTTTATTATATATTTTTTATTTTCACCTACGCGACTTTACCGAAAGAACCAAAAAGTAATTTAAACAATTTTTGCTTTTTTTCTACAGTAGACTCTACGTGGTGCCACGAAACAGGTCGTTTAGTGATTTGATCGTTCAGCGAGTATCGGAAATACAGTGGCACCGAGAATTCTAAAGATAACAGACTGTTGGGGCAAGTGCTGTTAGCAAGCGCCTATGAAGGCTGGCACGGCACACGAGGGGGTGGGTGGCCAACACCACGCCCGACCGCCTTTGTCTCCCCAGTGGCGATGTTTACACACCGCACCATTTACTCATTTGAGGCTGAGTCAACCTAGGGGAGACCCAGGACTGGTTGAGATAATCGTCACTGGTGGTGGCCGTGAGCGGGAATCGAACTCGGGTCGCCGGGTTCGTAGCGCAGCGTAGCACTAACCGCTACACCACCGCTCCCCAACACACACACAGTTTCACACACGCACACACACAGTCACACACACACAGTCAACCACACACACAGTCACACACACACAGTCACACACACACAGTCACACACACACACAGTCACACACACAGTCAAAGTCACACACACACAGTCACACACAGTCACACACACACACACACGCACAGCCACACACACACACAGTCACACACACACAGTTTCACACACACAGTCACACACACAGTCACAGACACGCACACACAGTTTCATACACACACACAGTTTAACACACACACACACAGTCACACACACAGTCACACACACACAGTCACACACAGTCACACACACACACGCACAGCCACACACACACACAGTCACACACACACAGTTTCACACACACAGTCACACACACAGTCACAGACACGCACACACAGTTTCATACACACACACAGTTTAACACACACACACACAGTCACACACACAGTCACACACACACAGTCACACACAGTCACACACACACACGCACAGCCACACACACACACAGTCACACACACACAGTTTCACACACACAGTCACACACACAGTCACAGACACGCACACACAGTTTCATACACACACACAGTTTAACACACACACACACACAGTCACATACACACACACACAGTCACACACAGTTGGCTTGTAGCCACTGCCTACGAGCGGGAGACGTGGAGCTGTCGGCACCGAGACAATTAACCGCGTCCCCAAGCAATGCGTGGCGATGTGTAGGGGTCGTCCCAGGGCATGTGACGACTATGGTGGTGGTAGTGGTGTTAATAGTGGGGAGCGGTGATATTGTGCGGTTAGTGAGCGGTGGTGGAACGGTTAGCGCGACGCTGCGCTCCGAGCCCGGCGATCCGAGCTCGATTTTCCGCTCACGGCCACCACCAGCGACGATTATTTGAACCGGTCGTGGGCCTCCCCTAGGTTGACTCAGCCTCAAAGCGGTGTGTAGTAAAAATCGCCACTTTGGGAGACAAAGGCGGCCGGGCGTCGTGCTGGCCACCCACCCCCTCGTGTGCCGTGCCGGCCTTCATAGGTGCTCGCTAACAGCACTTGCCCTCAACAGTCTGTTACAGGCTACACGGGGGATGTTTGCAAGGCCGTAGCCATGGAGTCAACATTGGGGGGGACCAAATCTTCCAGGGGGTCTGGGGTCCACCCCAGAAAAAAAACATCTAAAATTTAAAACTAATTTCCTGACATTTCCTGCCTAAAATATGAAAAAAATTCACTAACACATGAGATGGACTTTTTATTTATTTTTTACAATAATGTCTACTAGTGTATTGTATTTACATTGCTCCGTTTCTTCTTTTTTTACCTTTTCTTGTTTCAGTTTATGTAATGGCAGAGATTAGGGATTCATAAAGTACAACCATAACCACAATCATATAGACAGAAATCTATGCATTGTTATATGACGACAAGTCCAGATATTGTGGCCAAGGTTTAGCAAATTGTTCTTTTTATTGACACAGCATCGCAATTATTATTATTTTTCAAAATATTTTTTTATAGCAATATATATTATAATTGCGGCCTTGGATGTTTGTCTTTGGTGGTGTTAATAGTGGGGAGCGGTGGAGCAGTGCGGTTAGCGCGCGGTGGTGTAGTGCGACCCGATTCCCGCTCACGGCCACCAACACCAGCGAAGATTCATTCATCTGAACCGGTCCTGTGCCTTCGTAGGTGCTTCACTCGCTAACAGCACTTGCCCCAACAGTCTGTTAAGGCTATATGGGGGACTTTTGTCTTCGCTGCTGCTGCTGCTGCTGCTGATGATGATGATGATAGTGTTGGCGATGGCGTCACCGATTTGAATCGATACTCAAAAAGTCAAAGCGATTTGCCTCCCGAATGAGCATTCGTGCATTAGCTGCTGCTCGCACAGCAGTTGAGCCGGTGGGTGGGTAAATGTCACGTCCCTAAAGCGTCAGAGGCGATTATATCCGTAGGATAACCGCTGTTGGCGTTCTCCACAAAGTGGTATTTATTTTATCGACCCCCCCCTCCCCTCCGGAGAGATGATGATTGGCTGAGAGGCAAGCTGCCAGGGAGGATGTCGTTTCTCGGACGTGGAATGTTCGTCTCGCGACGCGCGCTGATCGGCCTATTGTCCGACGTTTCGCTCCGTGCGTGTCTCCCAGGGACCTCGCAGATCTCGTGGGTCTCGAAACATCCCCGTGTTAGGTGGAAGAAGGCAAATCGAGCGCAGCCCCGACATGTCAAGCCATTGAAATTCGTGGGCCCCTTACCTTGGTTATAATAATAATAATAAAACATTCAACGTGTCTTCTCGGTTATATACCGCATCAATAAAATACCAATTTTCGGCTCTCAAGGAGGGAAGGAGTTGTGGGTGAGAGGTGGGGTGCTTAGCCCCCCCACAACCGCGTCCCCCTGTGTATTCACCATCAGATCTCCCCCCACCACCACAAACCACCACCACCAACCACCACCCCCTCCACTAACCCCCACCAACCCCCACCACCAACAACCTCCCACGATTCCCTCCCATTCTTCCCCAACTCCCTGCGGAGACCCTTCATGCATTGGCTGCACATACAGTATATATATATTCATTATATACTGGGTATATATATATATATGATATATACTGTATATATATACTGTACTCTCAAGCCACATCATCCCAGAACGCCTTATTTACAAAAAATACGGCAGCCTCGAATCCCCTCTCTCTCTGCCCTCCAGGGCTTATAAAGCCCTCTCTTGCTCTCTCTCTCTCGCTCGCTCTCCGATGTATTTATAGATACGCGTGCCACGGCCGGCCCAGGGATTTAATTCCGACGCTTCATTTGTGTGAGCTGGCGAATTTTTTGTATTTTGGGGGGGTGGGGGGTGTTGGTGGGTCAATGCTTTACGGGCGGGATACGTTGGAACCCGGCCGGTGATAGCGCGCCACAGAGTGCGAACACGGTCACGGAACTGCAATTTTGCGCGAATGTTAATGACGCTTTTTGTGCACGTGTGAATGTGTACGAGTGTGTACGTGTGTGTGTGTGTGTGTTTGGCAGCAGAGGTCTCACTCCGAATCAGTCGGGCGCAATGCTATGTGGAAGCTACCCTGTCTGTCGCTCCACACGAAGCTTCAGGTCTTCTCGGCCACAGTCATGCCCTCCCTTCTCTACGCTTGTGGAACGTGGACCCATCTAATGGAACATCTGCGCCGGTTAAAAAACATTCAGGCTGGCATGCCTACGATCCATCCTGGGTTTATCCAGGCTGGATTGTGTGAGGTGCTCACACATGCTTGAAAGATCTGGACATATTTCCATCAGTGAGCTCCTCCGGCAGGCAAGGCTGCGTTGGCTGAGTCATGTAGCCCGCATGTCCAGCCACCGCATCCTCAAGCAGCGTCTGTTTCGCCGCATCGAGGGGGCTAAACGGGCGCGGCACGGGCTGGAAAAGAGATGTACTGATGCGGTACGGGAGGATGTGGAGTTGAGTGGACTTACCGACAACCGGTACCTGCAGCGTCAAGATCGGCCTCTGGAGGAGGCTCGTACAGGACGCTACTGGGCAGTTCGAGGCAGTCGCCCTCCAGCAACAACGGAGGACAGAGAAGCGACGCTCACAACAACGAGCGGAACGCCGGGCGGATAAAATTAAGCAAGTTGGCATAGTCGGGGGTAGAGCTGGTGCATCTACCGATCATTTCAGTCAGCCAACCCATGGCATCTGGGTCTGTCCCGAGACCTCCTGTGAGCGAGCCTTCAACACTTCACGTGGCCTCAAAGTGCACCTGGCCTGGCACAGGTGCCGTGGTGACGTCACTGTCACTTATGGGCGAATGGCGGGTATTGGTGTCTGTGTGTGTATGTGTGGGGAGCGGTAGTGTAGCGTTTAGCGCGCTGCGCTATGAACCCGGCGACCCGAGTTCGATTCCCGCTCACGGCCAACACCGGTGACGATTATTTAAACCAGTCCTGGGCTTCTCTATTTGGTAAAAAAAAAACCGAAGCAAAATTTCAGGTGTTTCACTGCAACTGCAATGGGATTGAATGCGTGTTGGACGGTGGGTCCTTAATGAATAGTGGTCACGAAGTGGTTCCTTGAATGAGCACCGCATGCGGCTCTTGAGGCACAGGTCACCGACCGATCCCCTGTTGCGGGGCTCGACAGAGACGCGGGGAGGATGGGGAGGGAGGGGTATGGAATAAACTTCCCCCCCGTTTTCTTGGTTCTTTCGGTAAAGTCACGTAGAAGGGACTTTACCGAAAGAACCAAGAAGATGAATCCCTGCAGTCACGAAAGCTTTAAATCGAAATTTCCCCCCCCGTTCTTTCAACTGCTGCACCGGCGGGGATTTGGAATCAAACCGGAGGTATCTGAAGTTGCGATGGTGCGATGTTGACCATCAACACCACCACCATCGCTGTGGCAGCAGCAACAGCAGCAACCTCGGTTTCATTTTCCGATGGAGTTTAATTCACACTTTGAATCATTTTGGAATTGCGTGAGTGTCGGTGATTTTTGGGGCTCTCTCCGTGGTTATTGATGCCTGTGAGACATTTCGTGAAAATTGAGAACGGAAAAAAATTAACCCGTAAAAACAAAGTTTTTCACTATAAATCCTTTATATGCGTGGCATCGGTTTTAATTTATTATTCATTTCTGTTTTTCTTGAGTAAGAGTTTCATTTTTATCACATTGGTATTTTAAATGAAATATGAAATTTATTTTTCCTAAAAAGTGGAACATTTTGGAATTTTTTTTCACGAAAATAAATTGTCACGCACAACGAGTCTGTGTGCAAAATGTCAGCTCGATTGGGTCACGGGAAGTGGGTTAAAAAACGACCGAAACATTTGCACGGTCGTAAGCGCGCAAGCAAGCAAGCAAGTGAACTTAATATAAAGGATTTAACAAGTATAACCCGTAAAAACAAAGTTTTTCACTATAAATCCTTTACAGTATATGCGTGGCGGCTAGAGTCCTCTCGTCCTCTGGCTTGATAAATCCTTTACAGTATATGCGTGGCGGCTAGAGTCCTCTCGTCCTCTGGCTTGAGATGGCTGCCACCTATGGGTCAGATGATTGCCCGCCACCATTAAGCAATTGGTAATTAAATATAACTTATTTTTTCCTAAAAAGTGTAAAATTTTGGAAAAATATTTTCACGAACATTAATTGTCACGCACAACGAGTCTGTGTGGAAAATGTCAGCTCGATTGGATCATGGGAAGTGGGTTAAAAAACGACCGAAAGATTTGCACGGTCGTAAGCGCGCAAGCAAGCAAGCAAGTGAACTTAATATAAAGGATTTAAAAATGGCTGTTTTGTATTGCCCATTAAAATAACGTTCTTTATTTACCCAGGAAAGCCTCGCTCGGTCTCAAAACTTTTTTTTTCAGCAGAAGCTTTCGAGACGTTACTTCTCTCGCCTGGTACCCGCAGGTCGCAGTGCGTGGGTGCGATCCCGGACCGCGACGATGCCTCTTGTATATTTGGAGTCCGCGTTTTTTCTCACTCCCCATGGTGGTCACAGCGTTCGGTTTTGCCCTCCTCCTCCTCCTCCTCCAGATTTAGAATCACCACGCGTTGAGATTACATTCTTTAACCGCGGCTATAAATCCCCACGTATGGGTGGTGATGACGATAATGATAGCCGCCACTTGGACCATGAGCTATCATCGCGTGTGGCCAGGTCGCTCCTCTGCAAAAGAGCTGATATACCCCTGCAGGCTGATAGCTCGATCGTAAAAAAATAAAATATCGCCGTGGCACTACATCAACATCAGCAGCAGCCGCTACGTGAAGACGCAAATGGGGTGGACCTTCTGTTGGCGATTTGCAGGGCGGCACTCCCCCCCCCCCCCCTCTTTTTGTTGTTGTTGTTGTTAGTTTCGGATGCCATGTCCGGGCGTTGTGAGCGACCCGCTGTGATGCGAATATCTGAACGGTCACTCTGCATGCACGCACCCACGCACGCGCACAAAGCAAATGATAGGAGCGGCGGCGGGGGTGTTGGTGTCTCGCAACGGAACACAATTCCATAACTGCACTCGTGATCACGTGGTTGTTGTTGTTGTTGGGTTAGAGCGCGTAGAGATACATGTGTCGTTAAACCGCCACCACCACCACCACCCGACACAACCAATTAGCAAGGTGTTGTCACGTGCACATAACGGGCCAATTCATCTTCTTGGTTCTTTCGGTAAAGTCACGTAGAAGGGAAGTAATTAAATAATAAAAATAAAACATAATAAAATCATTGTCACGACGTTTCGGCCACAACGCAAGCAGCCGTCCTCAGGTGAAGACCAGGTCTGTCGGGGAGACAGCGTCTGAATGCATGCAGCGTTGTGGCCGAAACGTCGTGAGAATTATTTGATTAAGTTTTATTTTTATTATTTTATTACTTCCCTTCTACGTGACTTTACCGAAAGAACCAAGAAGATGAATCCCTGCAGTCACGAAAGCTTTACATCGAAAGGGCAAATTAATGTTACTACTTCAGCACACGCACTGGTGTGTTGGGGAGTAAAAAAACCTCAACAACATTTACAATTTGGTGGGTTAAAGCCAGTCGAGGTGGTTCGGGCATCTGGTAAAGGATGCCCTCTGGAAGACCCCCCTGGAACTCTACCGGACAGCAGCGAAGACCCCGGGGCCGCCCCAGGACGCTCTGGGGGGGACGATGTCGCTCGGCTGGCCTGGGAACGCCTGGACATTCTCCCAGGAAGAGTCTGTGTATTCAGACATAGACACAATTTCAACCGAGAAGATGGGTACAAAACTCAGCAATCACTGGAAAGACGTTATCAACCATTTTCTTAGGTTTTCTCTTACTTGATGCAGCTATCGTGCTGTGACGGTTCCCCCTAAAGACGGAAGCTTGTGTTGCCTCCGAAACGTCGTGATTTTTTAAATTTTATTTTGACTTTTATTAATTTAAATTTTTTATTTACGTGACTTTACCGAAAAAACCCTAAAAATATGAATCCTTGCAGTCACGAAAGCTTCAAATCTAGAACGTTATCAACCAGTTTAAGTCATAACTGGCTATAATGTTTACATTTTAGACCGGGCAGTCCTTTAATTGGTGGAAGTCCACCACCGGGACCATCACTGCCCACTACTACCATCACCACTAGCAGTAGCCCTTTATTGGTGGAGGCCCACGACCAATGCCGTCGTGGCCCTCTATGAGTACCATCATCTCCAGCATCAACCTCCACCGTCAACACTGTGAGTGTGTAAAGCGAGGTGCAATGATTACCTGGCAGCCCTTTAATTGGTGGAAACCCACCACCAGCACCATCACTCACATTAACATTATCTGCCCCGCCCATGCTGATGGCACTTGGGCTACGCCCATTTTAAACCTTTACAAACAGTTTGCCTTTAGAGGCTAACCCCCTTTTTCTAATGACGACCGCTTGAGTTGCGATCAAAACGTCGTTTTTTGCTATTTTCTTTGAACCTATTTACGTGACTTTACCGAAAGACCCAAAGAATATTAATTCCTGCAGTTACGAAAGCTTTAAGTCAACATTTTATCACAGATTTGTTCCCTCCCCACCCCCCCATATGTGGAAGAAAGTGTAGGGCGTGGCGTTGATCAAAGGGGGCCCATATATGGTAATCATGGATTGCGAATCGATAGGGGGCAGCCGTCTTTGAAAACGTACATTCGTTGCGATTAATTTGGCAATTGATTTGTCAAGCCAACGATTCGTTTGCCAAGGGATCCTTGGATCGAGTAGTCACGTGTCACATGCACCCCCTCCCCCCTCCTTGAATTTAGATTGGCTAATGTCAAATCAGCCAGCTCGGTAATTCCGTAGTGGTCCGCTTTTATTGTACCACAGGGCCACGTGGAATTTATTTTCGGAGGCCCAGGTCGTTCTGGAATGACAGGGGGAGCACGTGGGTGGGAGATGGATATATATAGAGAGAGAAAGGCCATCACAATTTGTTTTGTGGCATGGACGTTAGGCCACTGTACGTACAATGAAGTGGTAAAATGTGTCATTAAACCCTCTACTGCCTTGACGGAGGTGGTGTATGTTAGGCCACTCTACGCTTGGATGAGAGACAGGCAGAGAGAGAGAGAGAAAGGCCATGACAATTTGTGTTCGTTGCACGGACCTTAGACCACTCTACATATTATCCTTATGGCGGTACCCCGGGTACCAAATAATACAAAATGGCCGAGGCAATTAAATATTATATTTCTGGGACACTATTTTTTCCAGGGGTGTACTTAACTCCGCGACTGGGGTAGCAATCAATCCGAAATCGGTGCTACTCTGCGATGTCGAAACGCAGCGAGGACGATTGGCGCTGAAACCCTGAACGCTCGCGTACGCACCGTAGTGCATCGTGCACAGCTCGTCGAGATGAGTCGATTGCCGCATCGCCCACCATCAACAGGCTAAGAATGACTGCATCACGGACATTATGCGAGAGCCGGGGTACTATGGTACCCCGGGGTACCGCCATAAGGCTCCTATGATGGTTGTCAAATATATGTCGTAAGACCAAGGCCGTAATGATAACATATATTAGGGGGACACATCCCCCCCCAATATTCAAATATGCTCAAAATGCCCCCCCCCCCCATATTTGCTATAAAATATATTTCTGTTTATGCGATTGTGGTTATGGTTGTACTTGATAAATCCCTAATCTCTGCCATTACATACAATGAAACAAGAAAAGGTAAAAAAGATAAAACAGAGCAATGTAATACAATACACTATTAGACATTATTGTAAAGAAATAATAAAAAGTACACCTTCTGTGTTAGTGATTTTTTTAATATTTTAGGCAGGAAATTTGTTTTCACATTTAGATTTTTTTCTGGGGGGGGGGGGATCTCCACACCCCCTGGAAGATTTGGTCCCCCTCAATGTTGACTCCATGGCTACGGCCTTGCGTAAGACCCTGCGCCATCTCGACGAAGGCAAACAAGTGACGTTTCTAGTCACGTGCGGGTGAACGAGTCGGGCACTGACGCGCTATTTCAGATCATCAAACGAGGAGTACTGATTCGTAATGGGTTTGTTGCATGGGTGCTAGGCCACTCTACGTGCAATGATCTGGCCAAATTTGTGTTGTAAGACCCTTAGCCACCTTACAAATGCAAACTGCCACTACAGGAAGTATTATTTGTTAACGTATAATTTTTTTGGTTTGTGCCATATTTAGCATTTCTCGTGCGGCACATACTTTTTTTTGCCTCCGATTTCTATTTGCTTTATTGCTGCACTTTCTTTTTTGTTATTATTTTAGCTTTTTGTCATTTCCGTTGCCTATGGTCAATTTGCTCTTGATCCTTGGCCTCGTGAATTCAAAACTAAACAAACCAAAAAAATCTACTTAAACTATAAAACGAACAAACTCTCACAATCGACTGTTCGCAATATCGCTCGAGACTCGTCCCATTGCTGCCACTTTTCGCCGCGCCAAGGGATGGAATCCAACCAGCGAATCACTGGATCGCAAGCCAAAGGTTTGCTTTCCGAACTTTACACCATGGTTTGCCGGCCCTCAAATGTTCTCGCACGACACATGAAAGCCGGCATTTCCATTGGCCCCCAAAAGCTTTAAGGAATATTGTGCTGCGATCCACCGCTGCAATAACCGGCGCATGGACCGCTAACCTTCATTCGGGGGAGCGGGTGCAATTTATATTTCGCGTGAGTAATTTCATTTTCGAATCGCCGCACTGCCTAGAGCCGTGTTGGTCATAGGGACGGAAGGTTCGTCGGCTCTACGATTTGATCTTCACGTGACGCGTTCAACTCCCCCTCCCTCCTTAGGGCTCCGTGTGTCTTTCTTTTAAACTCATTTTTTTTGGTACCAACTTTGCAATTTGTGTGATATCTTATTCGGTGATCAAACTCTCCCACTTGTTTTCAGTGTCCTACTGATCAAGGATGTTTGTCTGTCCTCTTCATATCTCGTCTTCTTTGCAGCCCCGTTGGCGAGATGTTATCTCCCTCACTGGTACGCAGGAGGTCGTGGGTTAGATCCAGACCCTGACACCTGCTGTATATTTGGACTTTTCGTGTCTGTCTCTCTCTGCTCTCCCCTTGCTTCGCGTGGATTTTTTTTTCTTCTCCGGGTCCTCTGGTTTTTCCCCTCCACATTTAGAATCAACGTTACTTCCCGATGTGGCTGGGGCAGGCGCCCCAGAAAGGTACATCTGTAGAACATTAATATCATCGCATACATTTTGACTTAAAACTTTCGTGACTGCAGGAATTCATATTCTTAGTTCTTTCGGTAAAGTCACGTAGATAGAAATTAGTTTTTTTCTATCTACCTGACTTTACCGAAAGAACCAAGAATATCATAGCATAAGCACGTATTAACATAGGCACATAAGCGCGCACTCACAGTTGCTGTCGCAGACACACAAAAGTCAATGGATACACGGTACGGCCGGGGACAAAGGAGCCTTGGGCGATGGAGGGACATGTTGTTCATGGGTTGCCATCCACCCCACACCTCGGACAAAGGTTTTTAGACCAAGTCACTCCAAGTTGGAGGCCCGACGATGCGTTTTTCTAACGTATGAGGTTCAATGTCATCAAATACGTGGCGGCCCCCAGCAGAAGTGAGGAAATGGCCGCGCCCAACCTCGTGGGAAGGACCGCTTCTCGCTCGGAGTCGTTCAAACGTTGATTGACAGTTAACGGGCTTGTGAGGGGGAGGTTTCGAGCGGTGACCCGGGAGGGTCAGGGTCAGGCGATTGGAGCTGGAGAATCGCGTACGACGGCTCCCCCTATCGGTTAGGAAATGAGGGAGCTGAGGCGCAGAGTGGCCGTGCAGCAGGAAGGGGAGGCCATGGCGTTGAGCCACGTGGAGAGTGGTCACGTGTGCACGCACGTGAAGGTGTACAGTTCCGTGGGAACCCGGCAGATGGGAACCCACCAGGTGTAGAGTTACCACGGAACTCGACACCGAGAAATGTCTATTTTACCATCATGTAGAAGCATGAATTAGAATAACCTTTTGTCTCAAGTGCTGAAGAAATAAATAAAGACACCAAATCCACTTTGTTGCTGCGTAGAATTGTTCATTAGATTCACTTTGAATAAAGAAACGTAAAACTTAATGTGAATTTGCGATAAAAAATGTTTATTTCCGCTGGACCTTCTTCCGCATGAGTGTAAAAATCCACCCGCTCATGAATATTAATGACGGGGGGGTGCGGCATGTGGAGTGACGTCACGCGCGTGACACACAAACAGACATTCTTGGCTCATTATAGTAGTAACTAGCGGTGAGTAGCCGGCGTTGCCCGGGCGAAAAAGGCAGACACACATGTAGTTACACACACAAATCGACTGACACACACACGTAGAGTTACACACACATATCGACTCACACATACATGCATAGACTGAACAACAACAACAACAACCGCCATTCGCCAGTAAGTGGCCGTGACATCACCACAACGCTTGTACCAGGCTATGTGCACCTTGAGGCCACGTAAAGTGTCGAACGCCCGCCGCGGGTTAGGCCACCTATAGGTCACAGAACACGCATGGGAGGCACGCACCCAAGGCTACGGGCGCCCTCCGGCTGGACTAAGCGGAGTGTGTGTGGGGTGTTAACTCCGGGGCGGATTCCCAGCTTATTCTTGGTTCTTTCGGTAAATAATAAAAATATATATTTTTTATAATTTTTATTATTTCATGAATATGAATCCCTGCAGTCACGAAAGCTTTAAATCAATATATATTGTCTTGTTGCCGAGGCTCGGCCTCACTCTGCAAGGCGAGCATATAATCGTTACAATTAGATTCTTAGAAAATGTGCCTGTATAATTACTGCTATAATGAACCAAAAATGTCTGTTCGTGTGTCCCGCGCGTGACGTCACTCCACACCCTCCCCTCCCCCCACAAATCACCTTACCCGTACCCGGTCGGGTACGGGTAGGGTACGGGTACGGCCGGGTACGGGTACCCGTTTGCGACCCTGGTGCGGCCGGGTACGGGTAAGGAATCAAAACCCGTTTGCGACCTCTGCCCCAAACTCCCCGAGGGCAGATCTCGGCTGAGGTTCTTTGGCAAAGCGGGACACATTTTGTCCCTATTTAAAGTTTAATGTTTTTTTTTAAAGGCGTAATTTTTTTTAAAAGACATAGGCGTAATTATTCGATTGTGTTCGTCCGTCTGTCCAACCAATACATTCTCGTGAATGTTGAGAAATCAATTATAATTCACCCATCACTGGGGGCTGTCGTGCTAAGAGGTTGCTTTGGCAAATGTCATGAATGGGTGGTTGGTTTGTGGAAGGACACGGGAGATATTGTGTTTTGAAGTGTCACAGGACAGTGGCATTCGCTCTCGCAGTTGCGCTCTGAATAAGACGGAGTCAAGTTTCAGTTCTGGCCTCCCGGCAAACATCAGTGGCGAGGGACACCTGACCCAGAGATTTTGACTACCTCAGAGATGTTGACTACCTCGCCTGGTGTGCAGGAGATCATGGGTTCGATCCCATCGCTGACGCCTGCTGTGTATTTGGAGTTTGCGTGTCTCTCTCTCTCTCCTCGTGGTCGCGTAGATTTTTCTCCGGATCTTCCGGTTTCCCCCCTCCACATTTAGCATCAACGTCATGCGATTTAAAGCTTTCGTGACTACAGGGATTCATATTCTTGGTTCTTTCGGTAAAGTAGTTTTCACACCTGATGATGATGATTGCTTGTGTTGCGATCGAAACGTCGTGAGAATTTTTATTATGTTTTATTTTTATTATTTTATTATTTCCCCTTCTACGTGACTTTACCGAAAGAACCAAGAATACAACGTCATGCGTTCAAAGTATTTGGCTGCTATACGTTTCTACGCGATAAGCCACTTGGTTGAGCTATCATTGGTGATAGCGAGGTCGCTTCTGAAAAATAGTTGTAGAGCTCAGTGGGCCTTACCTGGTAAAATACGAAATAAAATTTTCATAGTTTAAGATCTGGTGCTCCGAACCCCCTGAATTTTGGTAAAACAAAACGCAATATCGCCGACCGGGCATCACGGTGAGAGCCAGCGGATTTAAAAAACGGCCGCACATCATATTATTATTTGATTTAAATAAGCCAGGAGGGGATAGACTCTGGCGAACCGACGACGACGATAATTATTATTGTGATGATGAACTCACCACAGACCGCAAGGCAACGGTGATAATCTAATTACAAGCTTCGATGTAAAGCTTTCGTGACTGCAGGGATTCATCTTCTTGGTTCTTTCGGTAAAGTCACGTAGAAGGGAAGTAATAAAATAATAAAAATAAAACATAACATTATTTTATTTTATTATGTTTTATTTTATTATTTTATTACTTCCCTTCTACGTGACTTTACCGAAAGAACCAAGAAGATAATTACAAGCTGTCACGCATCTGCGCCCCCTCTCGTGTCTAAAGTTTGCCCAGGACAGAAAAGATGAAATTTGGGCCAAACTGCCTCGGCACGGGTATCAGGTCGCAGAGCCACTTGACGCACCGCTTGCATCCGTCAAATATCCCCCTTTAATTATTTTATTATTTCCCTTCTAGAAGGGAAATAGTAGAATAAATAAAATAAAACATAATCCAATTTTATAATGTTTTATTTTTATTAGTTTATAATTTTAATTATTTTATTATTTCTCTTCTACGTAATCAAATAATAAAAAAATAAAACAATAAAATTGTATTATCTTCTTGGTTCTGTCGGTGAAGTCACGTAGCATGGAAACAATAAAAATAATAAAAGAAAACATAATAAAATAATTCTCACGACGTTTCGGCCACAACGCACGCAGCCGTCATCAGGTGAAGAACAGGTCTGTCGGGGAGACAGCGTTTCCATTATACGTGACTTTACCGAAACAACCAAGAAGATGAATCCCTGCAGTCACGAAAGCTTTAAATCGAAAATTTTATTATTTTTTATTTTTATTATTTTATTATTTCCCTTCTACGTGACTTTACCGAAAGAACCAAGAAGATGAATCCCTGCAGTCACGAAAGCTTTAAATCGAAAATTAAAACCTTCCCCTCTTCCCAAACAACTCAAGGCCGATCCTCTATTGCCATGAACTCCGCAAGGGCACAGCGACCTCGGGGAAGCGTCGGCGGTTTGCAATACTCAGCCGCATCCATTCCGCGTGATTAATGCCCGGGCTAAGGGGAGCAGTAAATAAATTAATATTCCGAATTGCCCACGTGCCCGTTTATTGCCCCCCACCAATTCCCCATTCCACCTCCCCCCACCACCCGCCACCCCCACCGATAGACCTTTTACGCCTCCCCCCCCCCGTGTCTTGCTGTCTCGTGTTCCATATTCACAACCCACACCGCCCCATCTTTCTGTGTCTCTCTCTCGCCATCTCTCCACCGACCCCACTAATCTCTCTCCCCCAATATCTCTCTCTCCACATCTCTCTCCTCCCCATATCTCCACCCACCCCACATCTCTCCCTCCCTCCCCCATCTCTCTCCTCCCCATCTCTCCACCGACCCCACCAATCTCTCTCCCCCCACCTCTCCCTCTATTTCCCCATCAAACCACCCACTCCACATCTCTCCCTCTGTCTCTTCACCCCCCTCTCTCTCCCCCTCATCTCTCCACCCACCCCACATCTCTCCCCCACAGCTCCCTTTCTCTCCCTCTCCACCGACCCCACCAATCTCTCTCTCTTTCTCTCTGCCTCTCTGCGTATTATTCGTATATTTGTATTCATTTCAAATAGGAGCTATGGAATTGGGAACGCGTGTTCAATCCGTGCGGGTTTTTTTTCATGCTGAGATGTTCCCCGGCTTATCGCGACCGCTGGCGGCCTTTTAAAGCCACATCTTCAATCCGCAACTCGCGTCGCCTTCACTCGGCCGTGCTGTCCAGCCGCGGTGAAGTATGGTCAAACGATCCCGATGAAACGGGCGTTACACGGACACACCGTGTAACAAATAGCAGCGCTGCACGAGCTACGCGATCAACGCGATCATCGCGACCAACGCGCTCGTGGCCCAACGAGCGGCCTTCTTCCTTGCAAGGCCCCCGGAAGGGCCTTTAGTGAGGCCCCTGGGCGTGTGGGCCCCCCCCCACACATCCCACGACAAAACAACGAGTGAAAAAACCGCCCCTTCATCATCATCGTCATGCTGCTGCTGTCAAACACCCAATGGTGTCAAAGGGTGTGCCCCCCCCCCCACTCCACTCACACTGATGATGTCTTATCGACGAAAGCACCACCCCCTACTCACACTGATGATGTCTTATCGACGAAAGCAGTCCCCCTCCCCCCTCCCCTCTCTGGTGGAGAATATTAGTCTGGGGCTCTGAGTTTCCACGTGTTTACGTGACATACTCCTTACTCATCGGCTGCGTCGGGTGGTGGAGGGTTTCGACACATTTTAGACTCACGCGATCTGAACCCACAAACCTTGATTATGAATAATATTGGTCGCGAAAGCGTGCTGCGTGTTAAACTGATGATAAGCCAGCTTGGTCGAGTTATCATTTGCGGCGAGGCTTGCTTGTGACAAAGAGCTCTACAGCTCGCGTGGGTCTTACCTTTGTAAAATAAGAAAGTAAATAGTTGGGTGCAAAGCGACGTTCTTCATTGCGAGGCCTCGCGGGCCACTGGAGGCCTCGGGTGGCCTTTAGTGCGGCCCCTGATGTACGGCCCCCAACAATACACACGGAGTGATAACATCCCCCCCATCATCATCACCATCGTGCTGCTGCCAAACCCCCCAACGGTTGATCAAATGTGTGGCGGACCTCACTCACACTGATGATGTCTTATCGGCGACAGTGCAGCCCCGTCTCTGAAAATTAGTGCAGAAGTCTGGTGTCGAGGGACGTTTCGGACTACGGTCCTTATTTAGAGCAGAGAGAGTCTGATTGATGGACGTGTTTCTCTTTCTCCCTTGATGTGTCAATGACTGATATGGCTTCATCCAGAGGTGCATTGACACGGGATGAACGTTGTTCATCAGCAACGTCTTCACCAATGCGTCACCAAAGTATACGTGCAGCCAGAATCCTGTGATTTTGAAATTCTACCCTTGGTCGGCTCAGAACATCATCCCTCTTGGATCGATCGTTACCACCACCAAAAAATGCAAAGACAAATACCCCCCAGTATAGCCTTAACAGACTGTTTGGGGCAAGTGCTGTTAGCGAGCACCTTAGAAGGCCGGAACGGCACACGAGGGAGGTGGGTGGCCAGCACCACGCCCGGCCGCCTTTGTCTCCCTATTGGCGATGTTTTTACACACGGCACTAGGTACTCATTTGAGGCTGAGTCGACCCAGGAGAGACCGGTTCAGAAAATCGTCACCGGCTGTTTGCCGTGAGCGGGAATCGAACTCGGGTCGCCATCATCATCACCACCATCATCGCCATCATCGCCATCATCATCATCATCATCATTCCAACCCTCGTATGGCACCACCACCATCACCACCTCCCACTTATAAATCAGCGGCTTGTTTGAAGCAACAGCGATGGAACGATTCTCAGCGCCGTCTGCTGAAACAGTCCCTGAAAGCGTCGATGTGAATTTACAGCCTGCCTGCCCATTAGGCAGCCGAGGTCACCTCTGGAAATTCCATTTTGGCCCTCATTTGTGAAGGCGGAGGGGTGGGAGGTTTGGGAGGGGGGAGGGGGTCATCCTTCAGATCTGTGCGGCGAATTTAGTGCCAATATATATATATAAAACTGCCCGCTGAATACAACGTCGCATCTCACACGCGTCTCTCCGCTTGGCATTTATGGCGCGGTTGGGCTACGTACGGTGCGAAAGAAGTTTCAACGTACGAGTTTCATCATCGATTATCGGTCCGCTTCCAACATTCATTGTGGCAAAACCGCTCTGAAGGCTGTAACCCAGTCGGGCGATATCAGTAGCACCGTGTCGCGTGTCCAAAGACAAAAAAAATCGAGCAGCTACGCTTGATTTCAGTGTAAAATGTTATACACACGCTACACTATACACTACACACACACAACGTCATGGAAATACTGCACTAAAATTCGCGTTTTGTAACGCGTTCTTCGCTGGAGCAACGGTGTCTAGAGGCGGGCGATCGGCAAACACGTGGTGGCGTTGAAACGAGAGCGGAGTGGTACGTACATCAACCCCATGCGGGCTCTACGAGATTGGAGTGGTCAGTACGCAGCAGTAAATGCAGTGACTTTGTGCGGTAGGATATTCATGTTTGCCTCTTTGCATTGTTTATTTATGACAATTTTACGGAGTAAACAAGTTGAAAACGCAAAAAAACATGCAACACCTACAAAACAAAATGCCATACGAGGATGTGCAAACAGAAGCTATTTTAAATCATGATCAGGTGATTATCCGCCGTTTTTGAAAACCCGACGGCCCTTCCCCCATCGACGATCTACTGGCCATACATTCTGAGTGCAACGTCACTCTGATCATTATAAGGTCGCACTTGTTACACACAAAGTGCTGCTTGCCACAAATGAAAACGCGATCATTTCGCTGATCTCGTCAAGGGGCATGAACCATTGTCACTCCGAACCCGCTCATCATCGCAGCAGCAGCGGCAGCAGCAGCGGAGGCTTTTGTCTCGGCCATCGGACGAAGACGGGGGTCACAGGCATCGCGCTGCGCTTGCAGATGCGCTTTCAGCGGCCGTCGGGAACGCTCTCCGTTCCGATATTGGGAGGGCAACTGGAGCTTGCGCACTTTTAAAAGTTCGATGGAAAACTCATTCCTTTAGAACTTCTTTGTGTGCATTCTTGGTTCTTTCGGTAAAGTCACGTAGAAGGGAAATAAAAAAATATAAAAACATATAAAACAATAAAAATTCTCACGACGTTTTTATTATTTCCCTTCTACGTGACTTTACCGAAGAACCAAGAATATTAATCCTTGCAGACACGCAAAGCTTTAAATCAAAATTTGCTTTGTGTGTGTTTAGTTTGTTGTCCTTGCCCCGCACCTCCGATTAGCGCGGTTGGCTACGTACAGTGCGAATGAAGTTCAACGTACACACATCGTCATTATCAGTTTCCATCATCACCATCGTTATCAATCATCATCATCGCCGCCGCCATCATCATCATCACCATCATCATGAGTGTCCATCAATCGCCAGTCATCATCGTCATCATATTCTCCAATAATTATCAACCATCATCCACATGATGTACGTATGTATGTTCAATGATCATCATCATAATCATCAACTATCTGGGAGATAAAATAGGTAGCACTTGGTTGGAATTTGACAGTAGTCCTCATGGGTACATTGTACTGGTACCTGCCATGTGAATGTGGAATTTCCAGCACTAACTCAGGGCCATCAACAGAGTGCTGGCCCATGCCACGATAATTAATTGAAGTTCATCATCAGTCATGGTCCATCCACTGCTGGATGAACGCCTCCTCACCCCCCCCACCCCCCCCCGGCGATGCAACAATTCACCCTCGCACGAACGGAGTAAATTACAGATGCGAAAGTTACGCAACGTATCCTTCACACCTTTGTCTTTGCAATTAAAATAGAAAAAGTAGACATTTTATTTTACTGAACCCGATAATTGTTTATTTACCCTTTTATCTGGCAACAAAACTGACACCTTTTTTTACAAGGAGTCATGTTTGCATTGACCACAATACCTGCTGTCGGAATGCAAACAAAAAACACAACTCTGATAATGTATGCACTGTCCTTGAAATTGATTGGTCCACACCCGAGACAGTTTTCTTTAGAGCCTAGTCTCACATGGTGTTGGACCAGATGACGCCACAAGGCGCACAACTCAAGGACAATGAACCATCAGAGTACGAGAGCTCGGGGTAAGCATTTACACTATTGGAACCTCATTTGCCAGTAACAAAATATGATGATAATAATAATACAAAACTCCGATCCAGGTGCCTACCTTGGCTCCTCCCACCCTCAACCAGTATATATGTAATGTAGTAACTCCACGGGAGACGACTTCACGGGAAACACACTCTTTATTTTATCAAACTTGGTTACAGGTGACTAACACCTACTTTGTATCTCGGGTGACAAACACCCACTTCGCTACTTGGCGACTAACGCCCACTGAGTTACTCGGATGACCAACATCCACTTAGTACTCGGGTGACAAACACCCACTTAGCTACTTGGCGACTAACGCCCACTGAGCTACTCGGATGACCAACATCCTCTTAGCTACTTGGCGACTAACGCCACTGAGCTACTCGGATGACCAACATCCACTTAGTACTCGGGTGACAAACACCCACTTAGCTACTTGGCGACTAACGCCCACTGAGCTACTCGGATGACCAACATCCACTTAGCTACTCGGCGACTAACGCCACTGAGCTACTCGGATGACCAACATCCACTTAGCTACTCGGCGACTAACGCCACTGAGCTACTCGGCTTCACTAGGTCTTCAGCTCCGTCTTCGGGTCTTCAACTGGGTAACTCTCCCCGAGTGCTCTCGCGCGTCCCCCTTTATACCCCACCTGCGGACGTCGCTGCGAGCACCCACTTATTCGACCAATCGCCGGGTGCTGGCTACGATCCTCTTTTCCCACATCTCATCGTGCCTCACCACTCACTCCGCGCCGCCTCGTCATCTGTCACTCCCGGCGCGCGCGTCCACACCACGCCCACAACGCGTGCCCAACCCCGCACCCCGCGCCGCCCCGTGATCCATCACTGTCACAGTCGGCGCACGTCAATACCACCACTACATCACCCCCTACCACATAGCTCGCAGCCGCCCCGGCTGCTACAAAAATTACAAACCCTCCCTGTGTGCCCCGTAACACAACACAACAACAAGAACAACAACTAAGCTAACAACACAACACGACGCGGACACCACCATCCGCAACCCTCAACCAATGCCACCGCGACAACAGAACAATATATACAACCCGGCGAGTGACAATAGCAATGTGTATACAAAAAAAATAAATGGAATTTTTTTTTTTTTCGACTCGTGCAGTGTCCCCTTTTCTTCCGAGCGTCCCTACAACGGGACATTATCCCGGCAGAGGGGAACACCGGGCGAGCTCGGTGTAGAGCACAAAAAAAACCCGTCCTCATGAAAATTGTTGAGACCTAGCCCGAGTCCGCCTTGCCGGTCCGTCGTACGGCACCAGACGCGGTTGAACGTCCGGTGGTGCCGGCGGTTCAGGAAGACATCGGCCAGGCATCGAGGACTCGTGCGTGCCCCGGGGTTCAGGCTCTCGATGGTCAGCAGCCGTCAAGCCCGAGGCACCTGGGGGTGGGTCAGGTGGAGACACGTGAGGATCAGCCTGCGACACCTCCCTCCCCGAGTCGACGGTCACATCACACGCCCGGTCGTCACGGCACAGAACGGGGTCACACGGTGCCGCATAGGGCTTCAGTCGGGAGGGGTGCACATACCAACGGCGTTTCCCCCATTTAATCTGTATACTCTGGGGCCGTGCAACCCGCACAATTTCCACCGGTCCCCTCCAAGGTCTCAACAACTTGGGGGACGTAGCCAACGGTGCATGTGGACAATGCAGCCAGGCCTTATCGCCTGGTTTCCAATCATGCGTATGCACCCTCCGCTCATGCAATTTCTCGTTTGCAATTTGCCGCGACCGCGAATTCAACCTTGCCCCCTCCCGCGCTTCAGTCAATTTGGCGATATTAAATTTGATGTGGTCTGCCAATTTAGATTTTGCACGTGGCTGGGAAATCCCCAGTTGGACGTCCATGGCCGGATCGGCCTCCCGCCCATACATAAGAAAAAATGGGGAAAACCCTGTCGCCGCATGAGGGGCCATTCGATAGGCCGCGAGTACCCCCGGCACCTGTAAGTCCCAATCAACCTGATCGTCGCAGACCTGTTGGCACAACATAGACGTAATCGTTCTGTTCAGACGCTCAACCATCCCGTCAGTCTGCGGGTGGTAGGGGGAAGTACGCACTTTCTTTGTACCCAACAGGTCGCACACCTCGCGCAACAAAACGCTCGAAAAATTCTTCCCTTGATCCGTCAGCAAGCGTTCGGGGGCGCCCTTGTCCAACACATAACCCTGGACAAAGGCGTCCGCCACCGCCGCAGCCGACTGGTTGGCGAGCGGCCATGCCATAGGCCATCGGGTGAAGTATTCCACGCCAACCAGCAGGAACCTATTTCCCCTTGGTGTAACCGGAAAGGGCCCCAAGATGTCCAACGCTACCAATTCGTTTATACGCGAAACCTGAATGGATTGCAGCGGTGGATTAGCCGCCAATGGTGGCGGTTTCCTTTTGGCGCACTCTACGCATCCCTTAAGAATATTCGCCACGTCGTTACCCATCCCCGGCCAATAATAGTCTCGCTGGATTAGGGCGAGCGTTTTGTGAAAACCCAGATGCATGAGCCGTTCATGAGCTGCCAGAACAATCCTACCCCGCATAGCAACAGGCACCACGAGCACGTGACGCCGGGACATGTTGTCCCACCTCATCAACAGGCCCTGTCTGCACACCCAGGAACCGACCCGCGCCTCCCCTTGTTCGGGAGCGCCAACTTTCCGACGCAGCGTAAGTAGGGAGCTGTCGGACATCTGGAGGCGGCCCCACTCAATGAGGGGCAACGACAACAGCGAATCCCTCCCCGTGGGGGCGTCCTCTCCCGGGGTGTCAGTGGCGGCGAGCGCAACTCCCGGGGCGCCGGCGACCGGGGGTTTGCACCGCGCTGATCCCAACAAACATGTGCAGTCCGTGCACGGCGGCAACCGCGACAAGGCGTCCGCGTTTGAGTGCCGCAACCCTTTTCGGTAAATCGTCGTGAATTGGTAGTCTTGAAGGACCTCCAACCATCGGGACAATTGGCCCGATGGCTGCGCCACGCGCATAGCGTATTGTAGAGCCGCATGGTCCGTCCGGACCGTAAAATGACGGCCGTAAAGATACGGCCTGAATTGCTGTGTAAAAAACACAATGGCTAACAATTCACGACGAGTTACGCAATAGCGTTGTTCTGCGGGGGAAAGAACCCTACTACCGTAGGCGACCACCCGTTCAACCCCCCCGACCAACTGTGAGAGCACCCCCCCGATACCCGTATTGCTGGCGTCCGTGTCAAGCAAAAACGGTTGTGTGAAATCGGGGTAACACAAGGGGGGAGCCTGCACCAAAGCGTCACGGAGGGAGCAGAACGCATCCTCCTCCTCTGCCCCCCAGTGAAACCTCACACCCTTAGCCGTCAAAGCGTGCAGGGGCTTGGCTATGGTGGCAAATTGCTTGACAAAACGACGGTAATAGGAGGCAAAACCAATGAAACTACGAACCTCCGTGACCGAGGTTGGCGTTGGCCATGAGCTGACGCAATGCGTCTTAGCAGGGTTCGTCGAGATCCCTGAACGACTCACGATATGGCCCAAATACCTGACAGATTCCCGAAGCAGAAAACATTTAGCCGGTTTAAATTTTAGCTTAGCGGAACGCATCCTGAGGAACACCGCTCTCAGTCGCTGGAGGTGCTCCTCGAAAGTCCGACTAAAGACGATAATATCGTCAAGATAAATCAAACAGGTATCCCATTGGAGGCCTGACAAAACCAATTCCATGAGTCTCTGGAACGTGGCGGGGGCGGAATGTAAGCCCATGGGCAAACGGTTGAATTCAAAAAGGCCCCCAGGTGTGCGGAAAGCAGTTTTAGGTTTAGACTCGTTATCGAGTGGCAATTGCCAAAATCCAGAAAGCAGATCGAGTGTGGAAAAAAACTGCGCTCCCGCCAAGGCATCCAGCGACTCATCCATCCTGGGGAGCGGATACGCATCCGCCATCGAGATTTTGTTTAAGCGGCGGAAATCGACACAAAACCGCAAGGACCCGTCCTGTTTCTTTACTAGGACAATAGGAGCACCCCACGGACTAGAAGAGGGCGAAATGATATCGGCCGCCAACATATCATTAACCGCCGATTGCACATGTTCCTTCTCGGCCGGGCTGAGCCGGAAGGGATTCTGACGAATAGGGGCCGCGTCCCCTGTAGCTATGTGGTGGCGCAACAGGTCAGTGCAGCCGATATCGTACTTATGTTTGCTGAACACGTCAGCAAACTCGATGAGCAAACCCCTCAATGCTCCCAATTGCACCCCGGACAAGTTAGCAGAACCCGCACACAGCGAGTCCAACCACTCAGTCCCCTCATCACTTTGAGGATGCGACTCGACAGTAAAATCTGCTTGAGCCACGAGCCGTTCCTCAACGGGCAGCGGCGCGGCGTGAGCCAGCACCGTTCCCTGCGCAATTACGGCCGGCCGCGACCCCGTATTCAGGACCATTACGAACGGCTCACTGTCCCCTCTCACCATGGTTTGAGCAACCGCTAAGTCGAGGCCCTTACTGGCTCTGTTTGACGGCCCCAACAGCACCCCCTGTGCCTCCGCACCCACCTCGAGTGGCTTCCTGAACCGAAGGGGTACTAACATTTGCGATCCCGGGGGTACCCGTACAGTGTGAGTCGCCAGCGCCTGCACCGTCGCACAAACCGTGCGCACTTTGATAGGGCTCGACAAGAAGGCAACCCGCCGACCTGACGGAAGCTCTATGCAGGCCTGATCAATAAGAATTTTGATGGGCATTTTTGACAAAAAGTCCGTACCTAGCAAACAGGGAACGGCCAGCGATGATGATACAAAAATAGGGCCCGCTAATTTAATGTCCCCAATGCAAATAGTCGCCCGAATCTGGCCGATGATCCCCAGGGATCCCCCATTCGCCGCATAAAATGGCACGTCTACCGGCAGAAGGGGTCTACTTTGGACGGGAAGGATGTTATAAATAAGGTCCGAGATGATGGTGGCCGACGCACCCGTGTCAACAAGCACCCGGACCTCAACCCCGTCAATGAACCCCGTTACCACGGACGACCCGGCTGACGCAGCCACGATCCTGTGGGCCAATTCGGACCACTCGACTGCTTGCGGGCCGCGTACGGACCCCCCCCCGCCGAATTGAACCCCCGGCACCCAGCCGCGAACCCCCCACCGCGAAGCGGCGACCCGAATGTGCCGTGTTTGTGGACCGAACGTGTGAGGTGCCGCGACTTGCCGGGTTTTGTTGGGATGACTTGTGGCCCTGGTCGTCGTCCCGACGTGGTCCTGCGGTGCGCGGACGCGGGGCCCGGCACCCGGCTGCGACGTGACCCCGAAGGCCGCAGTTGTAGCAGACGACGGACGTCGTAGGTTTCGGTTGCTCCAGCTTGCGGGGCGAACGTGTGGGCGAACGACCTCCCGTTCTCCACTCCCCCGGACACGGTGCAGCGAAGGCCCGCTCCTGCACCGCAGCTGGCTGAGGTTCGGCGATCGTGGCGGCCAGTGCCGCATTCCCCGGCCATTTGCAGACGACCCCCGGCTTGCGTTTGAGGACCTCGTACGCGTGAATGCTCGTGGCGATCGCCAGGGAGCAGATCTCCATCTCGTCTGCCACGTTGATGGGGACCCCCAACTCGTGGGCCAACACCAGCAGCTGCTCCGTCACCATGGCGTCCTTCCCCTCCTTATCCATGCGGGGAAAAGCCGCGTCCGCCAAGGCGAGCAGTGCCGTGCGGTAGGCTAGCGTCGTTTTCCCAGCCACCTTCCGCCGATCGTAGAACTGGTGGCGGCACGTGGAGGGCGGCCCGAACACCTTCGCCATCAGGTGTAGTGCGGCCTGGAGCGTAGAGCGGGACGACCTTGCAGCAGATGTGAAGGCTGCAAGCGCGTCGTCGTCAAGCATCGCTGGCAACGCACGCAGGGCAGTGGTGTCGGACCACCCCGACATCTCCTGATGAGCGAGGAACCTTCGTTGGAAGGCTCCCCAGTCGCCCCCATCCGCCTTGAACGCCGACAGCGCGGGCAATCTTTGCTGGAGGACCCGATCGTCGTCGACGTCGGAGAGATTTTCCCGCGCTCCGCTGGAGTTGTGTAAAATGTCGGCTCGGTTGTCAGGCGCAAAATGGAGGGCTCCGGCGCGCGCCGATGACGTGGGCTGCGCTGCGCGGAGGTGTCCGGCCACGTGGCGTCCGTCTTTCCCGCCAATCGGTGGCGGCCCCCCCAAAAACGGCGGCAACTTCCAGGCTTTTGGCGCGAAGCGCCCTTTGGCGGGAATCCTCCACCGTCGCTTCCTCCACGACCCCCGCAGCCGTTTTTCCGCTCGCCGGAACGGAGATGTCGGCCAAGACAGCGGCGGCGGCGAGTAGCAACTCCGCCAAGCGGGCGTGCGCGTCCTGGAGGCCGGTGTCGGAGGCAAGCGGAGCGTCGGCCATCACCGCGAAGTGCTGCATCGGCGGCAACTCCTCGTCCTCTACTCCCGAGGTCGGTGTCCCCGGTACGCAGTCGTCATCCCGACCTCGCTCGTGGGTACGGGTAGTCTTCCTTGTGTCCATACTTCTTGAAGACAGGTTTACTTCTGACGCCAGTTGTAATGTAGTAACTCCACGGGAGACGACTTCACGGGAAACACACTCTTTATTTTATCAAACTTGGTTACAGGTGACTAACACCTACTTTGTATCTCGGGTGACAAACACCCACTTCGCTACTTGGCGACTAACGCCCACTGAGTTACTCGGATGACCAACATCCACTTAGTACTCGGGTGACAAACACCCACTTAGCTACTTGGCGACTAACGCCCACTGAGCTACTCGGATGACCAACATCCTCTTAGCTACTTGGCGACTAACGCCACTGAGCTACTCGGATGACCAACATCCACTTAGTACTCGGGTGACAAACACCCACTTAGCTACTTGGCGACTAACGCCCACTGAGCTACTCGGATGACCAACATCCACTTAGCTACTCGGCGACTAACGCCACTGAGCTACTCGGATGACCAACATCCACTTAGCTACTCGGCGACTAACGCCACTGAGCTACTCGGCTTCACTAGGTCTTCAGCTCCGTCTTCGGGTCTTCAACTGGGTAACTCTCCCCGAGTGCTCTCGCGCGTCCCCCTTTATACCCCACCTGCGGACGTCGCTGCGAGCACCCACTTATTCGACCAATCGCCGGGTGCTGGCTACGATCCTCTTTTCCCACATCTCATCGTGCCTCACCACTCACTCCGCGCCGCCTCGTCATCTGTCACTCCCGGCGCGCGCGTCCACACCACGCCCACAACGCGTGCCCAACCCCGCACCCCGCGCCGCCCCGTGATCCATCACTGTCACAGTCGGCGCACGTCAATACCACCACTACATATACACAAGGACGGGTCTCTTAGAATTTCTCTTTACTTCATACAGCAATCGTGTTGTGATGGTTCCACCTGAAGACGGAAGCTTGTGTTGCCTCCGAAACGTCGTGATTTTTATTTTACTGTTATTAATTTTAATTTTTACCTACGCGACTTTACCGAAAAAAAAAATCCTAAGAATATGATAATTGTTTTTTTACCCTTTAATCTGGCAACAAAACTGACACTTTTTATTTTACTGAACCCATCGGGTCCACGGCCTTCTGAGCGGGGGCATTTTATCAGCAGATATTGATCACTGCAAACGACACCACGGACCACTTTCAACATTCATTGTTTCATCAGCAGAGTCAGGCTTCTCTCGAAGCCAACGCTGGTGCGCTGCCAGACGTTTCGAGGCAAGGGCCGGTTTTGGCATGCATCGTCTCATCAGCAGTCAGGCTCGCTTGAACCAATCAACTGCTGGTGAACTGCCAGACGTACACAGGCAAGCACTCTCTCTCTCCTCTGCTAGTTATTGATCCTCTAGCTCGGCGCAATCAGTAGGTGTCTGTATGATGCACAGTGCAGAGCAATCACGAGCATAGTCGTGAAATGATCTCGATGTATATTTGTGGAACAAGGTAATTGTTGTTGTTTTTTTTGTTGTTTGTGCGAGTTGGACACATTTTTTTCGTTCAACATTAAAAAAATAAAAATGTATATTTGACGGAAGGAACACGGTTTAAATTTGCCAAGCGGCAACTGTGACTTTGTGAGTCTTGTAATGAGTTTTGCCCGCCACAATTTGACAAAGTTATTGCGTGCAAGGAGAACTCTGCGCGTGTTTAAATGAAATAGGTCTGCCAACATTTAAATGTTGGTGTTCGCCCCCCACCCCCACCCCCGTTGTTTAATTGCTTCGTATTTTAAACAAATAGAGAACATTTAGATTTAAAGCTTTCGTGACTGCAGGGATTCATCTTCTCGGTTCTTTCGGTAAAGTCACGTAGAAGGGAAATAATAAAATGATAATAAAAACATTTTCACACAGAGATTGATAGATTCACACTGAGACAATTTTTTATTGTTTTAGATTTGTTATTATTTTATTATTTCCCTTCTACGTGACTTTACCGAAAGAACCAAGAAACAGAGAAAACTTAATTAAATACAACCCACACTCTTGTCACCGCGCGCATCCGATTTAACACGCGCCCCCCCCCACCCCACAAAAGACAACTTAAACTATGAACTAAGCTAAACTAAATTACATTTTTACCAGGTATTTATGTATGTGTGTTGAAATTATTTCGCACCGTACGTTGCCAAGCGTGCTAATTGTAGGGGGGAGGACAACACACTTAAAGAAAAAAAAGCAGTTCTAACGAAATTCGTGTTTCTGTTGAAATCGAGAATATTTAACAATACACAGCTCTCAGTAGCTCCCAAATATCGGAAGAAAGAACGTTCCAGACGGACGTAGAAGCGGCGCATCTGAAAGGGGCCGTCCATAAATGACGTCACGCGATTTTGGACGATTTTGACCCCCCCCCCCCCCTCGTCACACGGCGTCACAAAAAGGCAGGCCCCCCCTCAAATGTGACGTCACAAAGTTATCTGCCCCCTCCCCCCTAAAAAATAAAACACGCTTCAAATCGCTTTAAACTATTGTCATTGTAGCGCGTATTTAATGTGGCGCTGCACTTATTGTTGTAGGCGAAAACATTTATTAAAAAGTCTATTTAATTAAGTAGAACGTGTTGTCTATATTTATTTAAAGTTGCGCATTTTTACGTCACATTTCTCAAACCCCCCCTCCCCTCGTCACACATCGTCACAAATGTCTGACCCCCCCCCCCCCTAGGTGCGTGACGTCATTTATGGACGGCCCCAAAGCTCGCGACGCGGTGATCGTCTTTAAGGCCCCATCATCATCATCACGTGGAGATTTATAGCAGCACAAATGCTCTTGTTTATTCTGAATTGCAATTTGTGCCCTACGGAATTACATTTTCCGCATGCGACATTCTGCTTTATTTGGTTGTGTAAGCCAATAAATTGAGAGTTACATTGTACTCGAAAAATGTTGTTTGCCAAAATCAAACACGTGTTTTAAAACAAAATCAAACCCAGCAAAACAAATATCATGCCATTCTACGGAATGATACGTTACGTTTGACGATTCATTTATAAACTATGCATGATTGATATTCGATAGTGTGTTTAGTTTTCGATTTAAAGCTTTCGTGACTGCAGGGATTCATCTTCTTGGTTCTTTCGGTAAAGTCACGTAGAAAAAAAAATTTGGTGAGAATTATTTTATTATGTTTTATTTTATTATTTTATTATTTCCTTTCTACGTGACTTTACCGAAAGAACCAAGAAGATGTGTTTAGTCTGTTGTAACTTCACCCAGCACCTCCGATTAATGAGCACGTTTGGCTACGCACGCTCGTGCGAAAGAAGTTCACCGTACATACGACAATGCATTGCATAACCATCTGTATATTCTATCGTAGATTTATCGGCATCAAGTTCATCAGCGTATTGAATATGTGCCCTCGATAATCGATGATACAGCGTGTTGAATAAGTGTGTTAAATGCACAGCATTGGCGAAAATCTAACGTGTGTAACAAATCAAACGCAGCATTGAGTCGCATGGCATGGCTAAGATACACGTGGTCTGTCGCCGGCCAGACCAGAGGAATCGATCACAGGCACTATCCAGCCAATAATAGATACTGCATATCCTCTGCAATTATATTAACATCATTGATTGACTCTGAATAACCCAGCTATTAATACTGGTCTACAATGTTTCAGACGTCGTCTGCTTCAGAGATGAAATTATCTGTTTGTTATGGATTTTGACGTGCTGAGTTCAAATATGACAATTAAAATAACTGATTTAACACCTATGTATATTGTGTAGATAGTGGAGTTTTACTCATAAATTGTAAACCTGGGTCTTTCCATGTGTGCTTTACATGATGACATGTCACCTGTCCTGTTCATGTAACACTTTAAAAATCTGCAACAGAGTTATATAAATAAAATGTATTATGAAACAAAAGGCAAAACATTATTTTGAATTAATAAGTACATAGTTGAGTCCTTATTCAGTGTCTACTCGGCGCTTCTTGGCTTGTCTCTTGTATTCATTAAATGGACCATCTCTTGTCACTGTCCAGCAGTAGTCTGCAAGCATTGATGGGCTTCCTTTGCCCTGAGAGCGTTTCTCCATTGTTGCGATGTCCTGGTAAAATCGCTCGCCATGATCGTCGCTTACTGCTGCGCAGTTCGGTGGGAAAAAATGTGACATGTTGCAACCAAGGCTTTTGTATGTCTTGAGGTTTTCCACCAACACCCTGTAGTCGTCTGCCTTGTTGTTTCCGAGAAAATGTGTTGCCACTAACTGGAAGGCGTTCCATGCCGTCTTTTCCTTGCCACGCAGTGTACTGTCAAATGCATCATCTCGAAGAAGTTCACGAATCTGATGACCAACAAGGACACCTTCCTTTATCTTAGCTTCGCTTAACCTTGGACATTTTCCACGGAGGTACTTGAAAGCTGCTTGTGTTGTGTCCATGGCTTAGACAAAGTTCTTCATCAGACCCAGCTTGATGTTTAAGGGTGGTAACCAAATCTTCCTTGATTCAACAAGTGGTGGACGCTGAACACTTTTCCTCCCAGGCTCCAATGATTGTCGGAGTGGCCAATCTATCTCGATGTAGTGGGAATCTCTCGCACGACTTTCCCATTCGCAGAGAAAATAGCAGCAGTACTTTGTGTATCCAGGCTGCAGACCAAGCAAGAGGGCAACGACCTTCAAATCGCCACAAAGTAACTGGATGGCACTTTTTGTTGACGTGACAAACATTAATAATTGGCTGTGTCGGGTGGAGGCGGGTTTAACGACATATGGGCGCCGCGGTGGCGAGATGTTAACTACCTCGCCTGCTATACATGAAGTCGTGGGTTCGATCCCGACCCTGACGCCTGCTGTATATTTGGAGTTTGCGTGTCTCTCTCTGATCATCATCACGGTGGCTAGGAGATGTTAACTACCTCGCCTGGAATACAGAAGGTCGTGGGTTCGATCCCGACCATGACGCCTGCTGTATATTTGGAGTTTGCGTGTCTCTCTCTCTCATCATCATCACGGTGGCTAGGAGATGTTAACTACCTCGCCTGGTATACAGGAAGTCGTGAGTCAGATCCCGACCCTGACGCCTGCTGCTGTATATTTGGAGTTTGCGTGTCTCTCTCTCTCATCATCATCACGGTGGCTAGGAGATGTTAACTACCTCGCCTGGTATACAGGAGGTCGTGGGTTCAACCCCGACCCTGACGCCTGCTGCTGTATATTTGGAGTTTGCGTGTCTCTCTCTCTCTCTCCCCGTGGTCGCGTGGCTTTTTCTTCGGGTCCTCCCGATGCTACCCTCCACATTTAGAATCAACGACGTGCGTTGAGAGAAATTGGCTGCTTTAAATTTCGTCATGATGGATCAGCCCACTTCTTTGAGCTGAGCTATCATTTGTGGCCAGGTCGCTTTTGAGAATGAGCTGGATAGCTCAGTGAGCCTTACCTGGTTATATTTATATATTTACGCGATCAAACCCCCCCCCCCCAAAACGGCTACGTGTTAAACTGGCATGGTGTATAGTTAGATAGAGGTGGTCAATCTATTGCATGCACTTTCCAACCACAATTGCACAAGAGCCGTGTTTTGTGCTTTTATATTCAGTCGGCAAAAGTGGGAAGAAAATCGATAACAACATTGAAAAATGCTGCATATTGTTCGGTGGCGAGATGTTAACTACCTCGCCCGGTATTCAGGAGGTCGTGGGTTCGATCCCGATCCCGATCCCGACCACGACGGCTGAATATTTGCAGTGTGCTTGTTCTCTCCGTGGTTGCATGGATTTTTTTTGGGTCCTCCGGTTTTCCCCTCCACATTTAGAAACACGCGTTTAGGGTATTTTGCTGCTGTAAATTTCAACGTGATAAGCCACTTCGTTGAGTTATTAATTTGTGGCCAGGTCATTGCTGAAAAAGAGCTGAAGAGCTCAGTGTTCCTTACCGGGTAAAATAAAATAAAAATTTGTTGAGATCAAATGTTAAACACTCCTCGATTTGATGATTTCATACTTTGATGATAAGTGAAGATACGTTACATAAGTTATTCTTTGATTTAAAGCTTTCGTGACTGCAGAGATTCAAATTCTTGGCTCTTTCGGTAAAGTCACGTAGAAGGGAAATAATAAAATAATAAAAATATAAAACAATCAAATTCTCATGACGTTTCGACTGCAACACAAGTAATCATCATCAGGTGTGAAATCCATAGCAAGAACATTTGAAAAAAGTGCTGACGTTAAGAAAAAAACGCCACTTTTTTCAAATGTTATTGCTGTGGATTTCACACCTGATGATGATTGCTCGTGTTGCAGTCGAAACGTCGTGAGAATTTAAATATTTTATTATTTTATTATTTTATTCTTTTATTATTTCCCTTCTACGTGACTTTACCGAAAGAACCAAGAATATAAGTTATTCTGTAATATGTTGCCGACAATATGCTAAATGAGTATTTCAGTTTTATTGCCGAAAACACTGGTCAACACACTTTTTCTGGCATGAGGTATTTCAACGGTTTTAATGTTTTTGAGATATCAAATATTGCATTTTCAATAAAAACTGCAGAAGAAAAATATTAAATAAATGTGGATATCTACATAAAATGATATTATAAAGACACTATCTTAAAAATACAGCACCATATTTTAACACTAAAGTAGTCACTGACTCGCAACAACTTGCAATCATAAGTGACAGAGTTAATTTCGGGTAAAATCAATGAAAATGGGGTATGCCGATAGCATAAAAATTAGATTTGGAATCAGCACCCTGAAATTAATCTAAAACAGGTGCAAAAGTCCAGGCCAGAATTTTTTTTTTTTGTTGACCAGTGAAATCGAACGTGGCTCAGTATACGAACCACTTCAACAATGACAATAGCCGCCGACGATTCGCTGCTTAGTAGCCGTGGCACCATCCTGGCACTTTGTGCCAAGCTAGGTGCACTTTGATGGCCGCCACGGGAAAGTGGTGGTGGGGGCGTGGTAGTGAAGCGGTGAGCGCGCTGCGCTACGAACCCACGAATCACCCGAGTTCGATTCCCGCTCACGGCCAACACCCACCGATGATTATCCGAACCGGTCATGGGCGTCCCCCAGGTCGACTCAGCCTCAAACGAGTGCCTGGTGCGGTGTGTAAACATCGCCACTGGGGAGACAAAGGCGGCCGGGCGTGGTGCTGGCCACCCCCACCCCCTGGGTGTGCTGTCTTTAATTGGATTTTCTGTTTGCACTCAGTCACGTATTCATTTTAAGATGTTTTTTTGTTCATGTTTTAGTTTTTTGTTTGTCGCCGTTGCAGCCGATTCAAGAGCCGAATGGCTCACAGGGCTATACCTAATAAATGAACTTGAACTTGAACGGTGCCGGCCTTCACAGGTGAGAAGAGCACTTGCCCCAACAGTCTGGTGAAGGCTATACGGAGGGGATCTTTTGTCTTTGGTGATGGCTCACTCTTGGCAAGATGGGGGTCACGGAACGGAGACCTCACCCCCAGAAATCGTGGCCTCCGATCGCTCGCACGCTCACTTGTTCGCTCGCTCCCACACAGCACACACAATTTTAACGAGCATTCAAGAATGCGTAATACCCGGGACTTGGATCCACCACGCCCGGCCGCCTTTGTCTCCCCAGTGGCGATGTTCACACAACCACAACAGTTACTCGTTTGAGGCTGAGTCGACCTAGTGGAGGCCCAGGACCGGTTGAAATAATCGTCACCGGTGTTGGCCGTGAGCGGGAATCGAACTCGGGTCACCGGGTTCGTAGCGCTGCGTAGCGCTAACCACTACACTACAATGCGTTACGCTCCCACGTGCGCGGGTCACGTGACCGATGTGACGTCACAGCTCACTTGCCGTGCAAAAAATACATATGCATTATTGAGCTCCCCCCCCCCCCCCAAAAAAAAACCAAAAGTGTATTTTTATAATGTTTGCATGGTGTACAGTCTGGAAAGTACCCACATGGCAAATTTCAAGTTTGTTGCATGTCGGGAAGTACGCTAAACATTTTGAACAGACACACATAATCACAACTTTGCCTTTTATATATATGTAGATGTAAAGTATAGTAACACAACCACCCCCCCTCCCCAAACAATACTTCTAACCGGTCTGTCGTTTTCTCTCTCACTCCTCTCACTTGCTCGCCTCCGTAAGCACAAATGTTTCATGTTTCTCTCACGAGGCGCCGTCGAGAGGTGAACCTATTTTGGGTTTCATCACTTACCACCCCCCTTCACCCACCACGGCTCCCTCCATCCTCTTAATCGGTGTTTAATTCTCGTCGCCGTGAAGCAATTAACACGTCTGTGGTGGTGGGGTGGTGGTGGTGGTGGGGGGTGGTGGTGGGGGGGGTGGTGGTGGAGGGGTGGTGGTGGTGGAGGGGTGGTGGTGGGGTGGAGGGGTGGTGGTGGGGGGGTGGTGGTGGTGGTGGGGTGGTGGTGGGGTGGTGGTGGTGGGTGGTGGTGGGGTGGTGGTGGAGGGGTGGTGGTGGGGTGGTGGTGGGGTGGTGGTGGTGGTGGTGGGGTGGTGGTGGTGGTGGGGTGGTGGTGGAGGGGTGGTGGTGGGGGGGGGTGGTGGGGGGGGGGTGGTGGTGGTGGGGTGGTGGTGGTGGTGGGGTGGTGGTGGAGGGGTGGTGGTGGGGGGGGGGTGGTGGTGGTGGGGTGGTGGTGGTGGGGTGGTGGTGGTGGTGGTGGTGGGGTGGTGGTGGAGGGGTGGTGGTGGGGGGGGTGGTGGGGGGGGGTGGTGGTGGTGGTGGTGGTGGTGGGGTGGTGGTGGAGGGGTGGTGGTGGGGGGGGGGGGGTGGTGGTGGTGGGGTGGTGGTGGTGGGGTGGTGGTGGTGGTGGTGGTGGGGTGGTGGTGGAGGGGTGGTGGTGGGGGGGTGGTGGGGGGGGGGTGGTGGTGGTGGTGGTGGTGGTGGGGTGGTGGTGGTGGAGGGGTGGTTGTGGGGGGGGTGGTGGTGGTGGGGTGGTGGTGGTGGGGTGGTGGTGGTGGTGGGGTGGTGGTGGAGGGGTGGTGGTGGGGGGGGGGTGGTGGTGGTGGGGTGGTGGGGTGGTGGTGGGGTGGTGGTGGGGGGTGGTGGTGAGGTGGTGGTGGAGGGGTGGTGGTGGGGGGGGGGGTGGTGGTGGAGGGGTGGTGGTGGTGGTGTGGTGGTGGGGTGGTGGTGGTGGGGTGGTGGTGGTGGTGTGGTGGTGGTGGTGTGGTGGTGGGGGGGGTGGTGGGGTGGTGGTGGTGGGGTGTTGGGGGGGTGGTGGTGGTGGGGTGGTGGTGGTGGGGTGGTGGTGGTGGTGGGGTGGTGGTGGTTGGGTGGTGGTGGTGGTGGGGTGGTGGTGGTTGGGTGGTGGTGGTGGTGGGGTGGTGGTGGTGGTGGTGTGGTGGTGGTGGTGGGGTGGTGGTGGTAGGGGGGTGTAAGAATGAACGGGTAAAGTCGTGCACATTTGTTCGCTCCATCGCAGAGTGTGAATCGACGTTTCATTCACAAAGCCTTCTCGCTCACTGGGGCCGTCCATAAATGACGTCACGCACCTAAGGGGGGGTGGGGGTCAGACATTTGTGACGATGAGTGACGAGGGGTGGGGGGGAAGTTAGAGAAATGTGACGTCGCATCAAAATGCGCGACTTTAAATCAATACAGACAACACGTTCTACTTAATTAAATAGACTTTTAATAAATGTTGTCTCCTACAACATCAGAGTGCAGCGCCACATTAAATTCGCACTACAATGACAATAGTTCAAAGCGATTTGAAGCATGTTTTATTTTTTTGGGGGGGCAGAGCTTTGTGACGTCATATTTCAGGGGGGGGGTCTGACTTTTTGTGACACTGTGTGACGAAGGGGGGGGTGGTAAAAATCGTCCAAAATCGCGTGACGTCATTTATGGTCGGCCCCACTCCCCTGCGGCTCCAGTCGGCGTTGCGGTCAACACGAAGCCACCAGCAATGGCGGCAATCATCATGAATTGGTGTCTCGCTACGCGCGTGTTGAATTTAACGCGTCGGTTTTTTCGCGACCAAATGTTATTCCTCATCAAGATGTTGTTGTTGTTGTTGTTTTCGTTCTTCGCGGGGACTAAATGTGTCGCTAATAACCGCCAACTCCAACCGAGCTGCCAA
The DNA here is from genome assembly GCF_965212315.1 of Lampetra planeri. Taxonomy (NCBI): domain Eukaryota; kingdom Metazoa; phylum Chordata; class Hyperoartia; order Petromyzontiformes; family Petromyzontidae; genus Lampetra; species Lampetra planeri. Next base: position 4,183,676 of record NC_136165.1, read on the forward strand.
ATCTCGAGAGGGGGAGGGGGGGGGTTCGTCACGTGCAGAGAACGTGCCCGATTCGAGCTGCCGCTTCTTCAGCACCGACAGCCCCGTCAACACGGCGCCTGTGCCAGGCTAGGTGCACGTCGAGGCCACGTGCTGTTGTCGAAGACTCGCTCGCTGACAGGAGGTCACGGGACCGACCCGGCAGGTGCCGTGGGTTGGCTGAGATGATTGGCAGATGCACCACTACCACCATCACCACCACCACCATCACCACCAACAACCACCATTCGCCACTAAGTGGTGGTGACGTCACCACGGCTCCTGTGCCAGGCCAGGTGCACTTCGAGGCTATCACGCGAAGTGTCGAAGGCTCGCTCGCTGACAGGAGGTCACGGGACAGACCCAGCAGGCGCTGTGGGTTGGCCGACTGAGATGACCAGCCCCCCTACTCTGCCAACTTGAGCACCTCCACGTGATAGTTTTGCAAGGTTCAGTTGATGACGTTTCGCCGATGATTTCAGCAAGCGGCGTCATTAGGTCTCGTGGCACAATCGTGAAGACTTTTCCCCTTTGACCCGTCCTAGTTGCACGCTCGTTCACGTCATTATTGATTAACTGTGACGAAATGTAATCGGTGACACGGATTGTTTTGTATGGGTCTCGATGTGAGTCGGACGGGTCTCTATGATGAGTCAATAAAAACAGACCGTTTCCGTGGCAGACACAGCAACATCAGAGAAAAAAAATAAACGAATCACACGAATGAAATAAATAAATCGTATAATTTAAAATACAAAACGTTTCTTTTAAAAGTTTTAGTCAATTAAGGAATAATAAAAAGGTGCAAGATTAGGCATGGAAAGTGCCGGTGGTAAAACACACCGTTCCCGAGAAACACCACTAAATTTAAATCTCCAATTAAAATACAAAATAAAATATAAACCTGACTTGCACAAAAGGGCGCGTTTGGCCCTTCCGTTCCCTCCTTAATTGCCGATTGGAATTCGTGGAGCAATTAGCGGAAACGTCCTCCATGTGTCGTCGCGCCGTTGCCAATTCTCACGCTTCCCGTGGTCGTGAACAAACAATGTCACCTCCTTCCCCCCCCCCCGCCCGCCTCTCCTGGTAACGATTTTTGCGAATTCCCGTAAAGTTCGCGGGTTTAATTCTAGATTTGAAGTTTTTCGTGACTGCAAGGATATACATACTCATTGGTTCTTTCGGTAAAGTCACGTGGGTAGAAAACAAATAAAAAATAAGAATACAAATAAATTAATTATATCACGACGTGCCCACTACAGTAATTGTGTTTCTTGCTGTGGTTGTCCCACCTGATGACGGAAGTTGTGTTGCTTTCGAAACGTCGTGATTTAATTTAGTTATTCCTATTGTTTTTTATTCTTATTTTTCATTTTTATTTTTTCTCAGACGGGTTTAATACTTTTACCGTTCATCTTTACACCGTTGTTTCTCACCTTTCAGAAATAGTTTGTAATTTGCATCCTTCCTCTAGCACTACTTTGTCGGAAAACAGAAGCCTCGTTGATGATTCATACGGCCCAGCCTTCTGGCTTCACGTCTCTCCGCACGGCTGGTTTCTGACGTGAACGAGCAACTGCTGACATCTTACGTTGAGGTGGTTCATTGAGCCGTATTCTTACCTCACTAGCAGCGGGGTGGTGAACCGCTGTGATGACACCTCTTCCACGCCGATCTCTGTGTGAGTATATGGGTCTCTGTGTGAATCTATAGATCTATGTGTGAGTCTATGGGTCTCTGTGTGAGTCTATGGGTCTCTGTGTGAATCTTTAGATCTCTGTGTGAGTCTATGGGTCTCAGTATTAATCTATAGGTCTCTGTGTGAGTCTATGGGTCTCAGTGTGGATCTATCGATCTCTGTGTGAGTCTATGTGTCTCATTGTTAATCTATCGATCTCTGTGTGAGTCTATGTGTCTCAGTGTGGTTCTATAGATCTCTGTGTGAGTCTATGGGTCTCAGTGTGGATCTATCGATCTCTGTGTGAGTCTATGTGTCTCATTGTTAATCTATCGATCTCCGTGTGAGTCTATGGGTCTCATTGTGAATCTATCGATCTCTGTGTGAGTATATGGGTCTCAGTATTAATCTATAGATCTCTGTGTGAGTCTATGGGTCTCAGTGTGGATCTATAGATCTCTGTGTGAGTCTATGGGTCTCAGTATTAATCTATAGATCTCTGTGTGAGTCTATGGGTCTCAGTATTAATCTATAGGTCTCTGTGTGAGTCTATGTGTCTCATTGTTAATCTATCGATCTCTGTGTGAGTCTATGTGTCTCAGTGTGGTTCTGTAGATCTCTGTGTGAGTCTATGGGTCTCAGTATGAATCTTTAGATCTCTGTGTGAGTCTATGTGTCTCAGTATTAATCTATAGGTCTCTGTGTGAGTCTATGGGTCTCAGTGTGGATCTGTCGATCTCTGTGTGAGTCTATGTGTCTCATTGTTAATCTATCGATCTCTGTGTGAGTCTATGTGTCTCAGTGTGGTTCTATAGATCTCTGTGTGAGTCTATGGGTCTCAGTGTGGATCTATCGATCTCTGTATGAGTCTATGTGTCTCATTGTTAATCTATCGATCTCCGTGTGAGTCTATGGGTCTCATTGTGAATCTATCGATCTCTGTGTGAGTCTATGGGTCTCAGTATGAATCTATAGATCTCTGTGTGAGTCTATGGGTCTCAGTGTGGATCTATAGATCTCTGTGTGAGTCTATGGGTCTCAGTATTAATCTATAGATCTCTGTGTGAGTCTATGGGTCTCAGTATTAATCTATAGGTCTCTGTGTGAGTCTATGTGTCTCATTGTTAATCTATCGATCTCTGTGTGAGTCTATGTGTCTCAGTGTGGTTCTATAGATCTCTGTGTGAGTCTATGGGTCTCAGTATGAATCTTTAGATCTCTGTGTGAGTCTATGGGTCTCAGTATTAATCTATAGGTCTCTGTGTGAGTCTATGGGTCTCAGTGTGGATCTATCGATCTCTGTGTGAGTCTATGTGTCTCATTGTTAATCTATCGATCTCTGTGTGAGTCTATGTGTCTCAGTGTGGTTCTATAGATCTCTGTGTGAGTCTATGGGTCTCAGTGTGGATCTATAGATCTCTGTGTGAGTCTATGGGTCTCAGTATGAATCTATCGATCTCTGTATGAGTCTATGGGTCTCAGTGTGGATCTATCGATCTCTGTGTGAGTCTATGGGTCTCTGTGTGGATCTATCGATCTCCGTGTGAGTCTATGGGTCTCAGTGTGGATCTATCGATCTCTGTGCGAGTCTATGGGTCTCCGTGTGGATCTATCGATCCCCGTGTGAGTCTATGGGTCTCATTGTGCATCTATCGATCTCTGTATGAGTCTATGGGTCTCGGTGTGGATCTATCGATCTCCGTGTGAGTCTATGGGTCTCAGTGTAAATCTATCAATCTCCGTGTGAGTCTATGGGTCTCAGTATGAATCTATCGATCTCTGTGTGAGTCTATGGGTCAGTGGGACTCTATGTGATGACTTATGATGATATTGTTCCCAAATGGATATTTAAACTCTAACTCGCACCCCACTGTAAATTCTGCTTTCTCCGTTGGACAGAAGGAGAAGACGTTGTAGGTTTTTTTATGTTTTGCTTTGCGGCCGTCCGCTGTAGGTTTCCAATTGTACGCCGCGCATTGATCGGCGCGTTGTCCGACGTTTTGCGTCATGTTCCCGGGACCTTCTTCAGGAATTCTCCGAGCCCGTGTGCAAGTGGCACTAATATCACGAGCCCTGCGTGATGTTCCCTAGGCCACGTGTTGTTCTCTCACGTCTTTCTTCCACGGGGTTCCCAAAGAGGTCTTCTCTCCCACGCTTCTTTGCGCACCTCTCAAAACAAAATTTTTGGCTTGCAACTTTTACGGAGTAAAACATTTGGCACCCCAAAAGAAAGGACATTGTATTAATACAAAAATTCAATATTCCTAATTGTATATATACCGTGCCGGTGGAAGCAATTACATTTTGTTGAATGAACTATTTATGGAGGCTGTAGTTTTTTGCAATTAAATAAAAAAAAAGTAATTTAACTGTCACGGTTTTATAAATGTTTATATTATTCTCCCCTAATGGCTTTATTGTACGGCGGTCCCACGCGCAAGAAATCATTTCTTAAAATATCCCCGATGGCCACTAAATAATAAATTGCTCGCAGTTTTTTGTTGTTGTTGCTAAAATCGTAAATAAACAACGTTATTGTTATTATTAAATGCGCTCGCGCGCGCACGCACCACGCGCAGTGCGGAATGGCATTGGGTGGCACGTACGGTGGTGGTGGAGGGGGCACGTAGCGATGGGCACGGCTCATTCTCATTCCACTGCTGGATGAAGCCTGCCCCATTGTTTTGGTGAACGTCCTCGAAAGAAATCCAGATCTGCCCTAAAACAAGAAATAATAGGAATAAACCATCTTCTTGGTTCTTTCGGTAAAGTCGCGTAGAAGGGAAATAATAAAATAGTTAAAATAAAAGATAATAAAATAATTCTCACGACGTTTCGGCAACAACGCAAGCAGCCGTCCTCAGGTGAATAACATTATTATGTTTTATTTTTATTATTTTATTATTTCCCTTCTACGTGACTTTACCGAAATAACCAAGAAGATGAATCCCTGCAGTTACGAAAGCTTTAAATCGAAAAGGAATAAAATAAATAAAATTGAATAAAAATACTTTTTTAAAAAAATGTTTACAAAAATGTTTTCTGCCCATTCAATTTGGCCGGATTATCGGCTTTCGGAGATGCTTCCTCCTAATTGGCTGCGTCGGAGACGGGCGCTGAAGCCGGTACTCTTGAAAACGTGAGTTTAAATCCAGGTTGCTTTGTCCAGCCGGGAATTGCCTTCGGTGTTCATTTCTGTGTGTGTGCGTAGATGTAATCAACATGGAGAAGTAGAAGTGGTCGGGAAGGTATTTGTAGCCGCGTGTAATTCTAGTGCAGTTTTTTGCCAGGTTAATAAATCATTTTTTTTTTCAATTGTAGCTTTTGACAAGCGACTGCTCTCCCGCGGTTCTCTGCTGCACGAGTTAAAATGTTTAAGGTGGCAGCAGGTAGCTATGAAACAAAAAATACTCTTAAACTATTAAACTAAACTATTTTAACACCATTGGTACCTCATTTTCCAGTAAAAAATATGATGATTGTTTTTTTACCCTTTTATCTGGCAACAAAACAAAAAACACAACTCTGCTCTAAGGAAAGCTGTCTCGGGTGTGGACCAATCAACTTCAAGAACAGTGCATACATTATCAGAGTTATGTTTTTTGTTTGCATTATGACTGCAGGTATTGTGGTCTATGCAAACATGACGCCTTGTAAAAAAGGTGTCAGTTTTGTTGCCCGATAAAAGGGTAAAAAAACAATTATCTTAAACGATTTTTGTGCTATTTTTTCTCAGAAGTGATCTGGCGATCACGAATGACAACTCAACGAAAAGTGGCTAAATTCTCTAAACGTGTAATAATCCACAGTCAAGGTGTTTTTGGGGTGAGATCGCGTATATATAAATGTGTCGTTAAACCCGCCACCACCCGACACGGACAATTAGTAAGGCTTGTCACGTAACACAAAACGTGCCAATTCGTTACCACTTCAGCACACCGGTTGCGTGTTGGAGAGAAAACCCACTACAACATTTACGATTCGAGAACGACGTTTCGCCGATGATCACAACCAGCATCATCAGGCGATTTGCCAGATTTGTTTCTAGCTGGCATGTTTGTGTACACACACGTTCCATGATTAATTTCTGCCACACATCTGGCACTCAAAAGCGCTACAGTCACATTTATATTCATGAACGTAACATTAGAACGTCCTAAAAACAACGAGAAAGTAAATCTATATACTCTTTGGTTCTTTCAGTAAAGTCACCGAGGTATAAAATAAATCACGACGTTTCGGGCGCAACACAAGCGTCCATCATCAGGTGGGAAAGCATGGTCTGCTGCTTAGGCAGAGTGTTTAAAAAGAAAATAAAACAGTCTGCTTCAGCAGCTGCTTAAAACAAAACACTCTGCCTCAGCAGCAGACCACGCTTTCTCACCTGATGATGGACGCTTGTGTTGCGCCCGAAACGTCGTGATCGATTTTATTTTATACCCACGTGACTTTACCGAAAGAGCTAAAGAGTATGGATTCCTGCAGTCACGAAAGCTTCAAATCAAGATTGTATCTACATAATAATTCGCGCTGTGCCAGACATTGCCCACTCCACCATCCCTAACCAGAAAGAACAGTCAAGTAGCGATGAGCATCGCCGTGATTCTGAGTAGAAGTAGCAGATTATTAATCGCCTTTTTCCTATATATCCGTTTGTCCCTTCAACACAAAAACATTTAAAGTTTTTTTTTCGACACATCCCATCAGCAGTACGGACCGCCCCAGAATGTTTTGCATTGAAGCAATGGTGCGGATAATTAGGCAGGCAGGCAGGCAGGCTCAAGCTCAAGTTCAAGTTCATTTATTAGATATAACCCTGTGAGCCATTCGGCTCTTGAATTGGGTGCAACCGCAACAAACAAAAGACAAAAACATGAAGAAAAAACATCTTAAAGTGAATATGTGACTGAGTGCAAACAGAAAATCCAAGAAAAGACAGCAAAATATTGCAGAAAAAAATCACCGTACACCAACGCTGTGTGCAAAAATCCCAGTGGGATGCAAGTCAAACAACAACAACAACAACAACCACAAGACAACTTAGATTAAGGCCATCATTCTAACTCTGTACTACAACAAACAAACATGGCTAAACCAATACACTTTTGGAAATCACCAAAATAAAGCCATGAAAGCAATGAAACAGTGAGCATAGGAACTGTGACAGGCAGGCAGGGAGAGAAAGAGAGATTCCAGACGGCCAGCACGAACTCGTTCTTCGTTAGGGGCCGAACCCGCACACAGCGAGGCATAAATAAACCTCCTCCCAGGAGATTTCCGCGACATTCATCTCCGCGAAGTTACCGCCGCTAATGCCATTGCTTCCTATTAAAGAGAAATTAGGCAATAAATCTCTCTCTTTATTTACCAGTGGTAACCCCCCCCCCACCCCCCGTCTGTTGTAAGCACAGGCGGGTACATCCGCTCGACTCGCAAGGCCACGCACAAATGCTAACAGCTCTTATCGCCAATTGCTGCCATTATTTAAATGCTAATATCAGTTTTTTTTGGGTTTAGTAGGCGACGGCCCTCCTCCTCCTCCTCCTGAAAAAAAGACAATTATTCGAAGGATTGAGATGATGCACGCGTGGGCAGGAGCGGTGGCGTGGCGGGTGAGAGCCGTGGCAATTATATCCCAAAATCTCTCCCGATGGCGCTGGGTGTCATTACCGGCGAAACGTCACGGCGCTTAATTGGTAAAAGCTGCGGGTTCTAGATTTGAAGCTTTCGTGACTGCAAGGATTCATATTCTTAGGTTTTTCGGTAAAGTCACGTAGGTAAAAAATTAAAATTAATAAAATAAAAATAAAAATAAAATCATTTTTATTTTACTTTTATTAAAAATGTTACTTTTATTAAAAAAATATATTTTACTTTTATTAATTTTAATGTTTTTACCTACGTGATAAAAATAAAATAATTTTTAATTTACTTTTATTAATTTTAATTTTTTACCGACGTGACTTACCGGAAAAAAACCTAAGAATAAAAAAGCTGCGGGGTTTAACTCTCCCACACACAGCCGGCGTGTGCGCTGAAGTGGTAACGAATTGGCTCCGTTCTGTTTACGTGACATCAACATTGCGAATTGGCTGTGTCGGGTGGTGGCGGGTTCACGGTACATTTCTACTCACGCGATAAAAGCCACATTTGTTTTTATTTATTTATTATCAGTGAGCCACGGCTAACGTTCGTGGCGAGTGATATCCGTAACCGAACCCTGGATGCCCTTCCCTGCTCCACCGACCTTTACGTGACGTGAAGCGTTTGTTTCGAAGCAATATTTTAGGAAGCGAACAATGTGTGTTCGTTTAACACGTAGAAGGAGGCTTTCGCGACCAATAGCATCCATACATTTCGATGTAAAGCTTTCGTGACTGCAGGGATTCATCTTCTTAGGTTCTTTCGGTAAAGTCACGTAGATGGGAAATAATAAAATAATAAAAATAAAACATAACAGGTTTGTCTTTCCGACAGCCCTGTTCTTCACCTGAAGACGGCTGCTTGCGTTGTGGCCGAAACGTCGTGAGAATTATTTTATAATATTTTATTTTTATTATTTTATTATTTCCCTTCTACGTGACTTTACCGAAAGAACCAAGAAGAATAGCATCCATAATAGAGGTTGTTTTTGGGTTAGATCTCGTAAATATATAAATGTTGTGGCTTGGCTCTCCGACACACCGGTTAGTGCTGTACCAGTACACTACTATACACTACACTAGTGCTGTACTAGTGACGAATTGGCCACGTTCTGTTTACGTGACAACCCTCACTAGTTGGCTGTGTCGGGTGGTTGTGGGTTTAAACGACACATTTATATATCTTTACGCGATCTCACCCCAAAAACCTCTATTATAAATGTATGTTCATTAAACACAATTTACGCGGGTTTATCCCGACAAACCAAACGGCACGTGCTTCTCCCGACCACCTTTGTCTCCCCAGTGGCGATGTTTGCACACCGCACCGGATACTCATTTTAGGCCGAATCGACCTAGGGGAGGCCCAGCACCGGGTCAAATATTCACAACTGTTATTAGTCGTAGGCAGGAGCTAAAACTCGGGTCGCCGGTTTGAATTACACTACCTCGCTCTGTAACAAAGACAAAGATCCCCCATATAGCCTGTAACAGACTGTAGGGGCAAATGCTGTTAGCGAGCACCTATAAAGGCCGGCACGGCACACGAGGGGGTGGGTGGCCAACACCACGCCCGGTCGCCTTTGTCTCCCTAGTGGCGATGCTTACACATTGCACAGGTACTCATTTGAGGCTAAGTCGACCTAGGGGAGGCCGAGAATGGGTTCAGATAATTGTCACCGGTGTTGGCTGTGAGCGGGAATCGAACTCGGGTCGCCAGGTTCGTAGCGCAGCGCGCTAACCGCTACACTACCGCTCCCCACACGCACACACACACAGTCTGTATGGACAGTATGTATGTACGTTGAACTTCTTTCGCGCCGTACGTAGCCAATCGTGCTAATCGGAGGTTCGGTGGAAGGACAACAAACTAAACACAAAAAAGCAGTCCCGAAGGAATTCGTGTTCAGTGTCACACAGCAACAACAACGGCCGTTCGCCACTAAGTGGCGGTGATGTCACTACAGGGCTTGTGCCAGGCTAGGTGCACTTGGAGGCCAGAACCGGTTCAGGGTTCAGATAATCGTCACTTGGTGTTGGCCGTGACCCGGGTCACCAGCAAAGGTCGCAAACGGGTTTTGATTCCTTACCCGTACCCGTACCCGGCCGCACCAGGGTCGCAAACGGGTACGGGTATCGGGTACCTGATTGCGACCTCTGGGATGAAGCCATGTTGCAGGCGCGGGTGGGTTGATTCTAGGCACTTGAATTGTGAGAAGAGACAAGACGTTGGGAAATGAGTGACAAACGGTGACTCACCAGTGACTCACGATCTACCAGTACCCGTACCCGGCCGCACCAGGGTCGCAAACGGGTACCCGTACCCGGCCGGGTACGGGTAGCCGGGTATCGGGTAGGGTTTGGGTATCGGGTACCCGATTGCGACCTCTGGCCCTAACCACTGCCGTTCTCTGGCAGCCTGACCACTCAATCCGGTCCGGAAGTTAATTTAAACTCGCCAATTACAGAGGGCACCGAGTGATTACAAACGGAGGTGGAACCGATTTTCAAATTCACGTAACGCTTCTGCCGTTAACCAAAGATCACCCGGATAGCCTCGGCAGACTTTTGGGAGCAAGTGCTATTGGCGAGTAGCAGCGCCTATGAAGGTCGGCACGGCACCACTTGCAGGGGGGTGGATGGGTGGCAGAACGAGCACGCCTGGCCGTCTTTGTTCCCCCCCCCCCCGTGGCGATTTTATACACGCCGCACCAAGCACTCGTTTTAGGCTGAGTCGACCTAAAGGGGGACCGGTTTAGATGTTCTTCACAGGCGGAGCGGGGGGGGGGGGCCTCCATCCCTTGTCCAACACCGCGTGGCACCACCAAAAATCCCCCGTGTAGCCTTAATACACTGTTGGGGCAAGTGCTATCGATTATGATTTGTTTTTAATTTTTATTATAATTACTATGATTCATTTTTATCGTTGATTATTTGTTATTATTATGGTGTCTTATCGTTCATTATTATTGATTCTCATCGTTTATTATTATTTTTATTATTATGTATTATTATTACTATCGGTTATTATAGATTTGTATTTATTCTTTTTTATTATTACTATGATCTTTTTTTTCGTTTATTATTTATTATTATCACGGTGTATTATCGTTGATTATTATTATCGTTGATTATTATTTATTATAATCGTTTATTATTTTTATTGATTATTATTACTATCGGTTATTATTTGTTTTTTTTGTATTATTACTATGATTTTTGTTGTTGTTTATTTATTATTATCACGGTGTATTTTCGTTTATTATTGATTATCATCGTTTATTATTACTTATTATTACCGTTAATTATTACGTGTTAATTTATATCGTCTTCGCCGTGGTCATGCGGCATCGCGTCGCGTGGCCAACGCGGCCCCCACCATCCCCCACCCACCCTCGCAAAACATGCAAACACACATGCTGCGATAATACATAGAAACATTGTCTTTGAAACTGATTGGCCTACACTAGAGGCAGCTTTCTCTGTGGCCCTGTTTCCCCGGTGTGTTGCACAAGAGAACGCCAAAAGGCAAACGGCAACAAAGACAATGCAAGTATTGGAGCATGAATAGCTCGGATTGAGCAGTTATATTTATGGGAGTTGTTTTGTGCTTGGCAGTAACAACAACGAAAAATAACCGGGGCGGCCTGCCGGATTCGAACCGCGAGCCTCTACGCCAAGTCTGGCCCGTGTGGTCGGCCCCGACAAAGCCACCCTCACTGACACCCACGTGGTGTCAGGGGTGGGGGTGAGGGGGGGGGGGTGTGAGGGGGGCGTGTGAGGGGTGGGGGTGAGGGGTGGGGGGTGTGAGGGGTGGGTGTGAGTGGGGGGCGGAGAGGAAGGTGGAGGAGATAGGGGGGAGGAGCGGGGGGGGGGAAGAGGTGGAGGAGGGGGGGGACGGGTAGAGGAGAGGGGGGAGGGAGGAGGAGGGGAGTAGAGGGGGGGGGGTCGCGTTGACTCAGCTGCTACGGAATTACCCCAATCAGGGTGCCCGCGATATTAAAATCCCGCTGGACTGACGGACGTCTCGCCGACGTTCAGAGGGATTAATATTTAAAGACGGTTTACTTTTTTTTAATAATAATCCGCACTTGTAGACGTACGTTACTTTCGTCTCTCGCTCTCTCCGATATTAATTTCTGGAGCCCAATACACACACACACACACCAGAATGTGCACGAAATTATTTACTTTGGATTATTACACTCGGACGTCATATGAGCAAATCCACATTTTTTTTGTAATTTCAACCAGCCACGTTCATCCGCCCTTCTCGAAAACTCTGACATCATTTTCTGCTGATATTGCTTCCGAGCAGCAAGCCACTCTTGACATTCTCACACTCTGTCTCGCCGCCTCTGTTAATATGCCAGGCCACTTTGAGCCCTCGAAACTGTGACCACGAGACGCAACCTCGGGGTGCGTTGGGAGTCGGGGCGGTGAGCTCAGCGGTCAGACACCTGCAGCTTGCACAGCTGAGGTCAAGATGAAGATGTCACCGTGGCTAAAGCTGTTCACAGCATCGCCATCACCATTACCATCGCCACCACCATTACCATTACGATCGCCACCACCATTACCATTACCACCACCATCGCCATTACCATCGCCACCACCATTACCATTACCACCACCATCACCATTACCATCGCCACCACCATCACCATTACCACCACCATCGCCATTACCATCGCCACCACCACCATCACCATTACAATCGCCACCACCATTATCATCGCCATTACCAATGACAAAGATTGTTTTTATCGCTTTATTTTGGTGATTTCGAAAACGTTTTGGTTTAGCCATATTTGTTTGTTGTAGTACAGAGTTAGCCTGATAACTTTAATCTAAATTGTCTTATGGTTGTTATTGTTTGACTCGCATCCCACTGGGATTTTTGCACACAGCGTTGAAATACGGTGCTTTTTTTTGCAAGACTTTGCTGTTTTTTCCTGGATTTTTCTGTTTGCGCGTAGCCACTTTTAAGATCTTTTCTTGTTCATGTTTTCGTTTCTTGCGGTTGCACCCGATTCAAGAGCCGCATGGCTCACAGGGCTACACCAAACAAATGAAACTGAAACTGAACTGAAACTCACCCGTATAGCCTTGACAGGCTGAAGCTTGCAAGTACTGAAAGCGAGTCGCAGCACCTGTGAAGGCCGGCAAACCTCGCGAGGGGGCCGGGTTGCCAGCATTCACGACCGTCAACACGAGTTCGATTCCCGCTCACGGCCACTAACACCGCTGACGATTATCTGAACCGGTCCTGGGCCTCCCCCTAGGTCGACTCAGCCTCATATGAGTACCTGGTACGGTGTGTAAACATTGCCGCTGGGGAGACAAAGGCGGTCGGGCGTGGTGCTGGCCACCCACCCCCTCGTGCGCCGTGCCGGCATTCACAGGTGCTCGCTAACAGCACTTGCCCCAACAGTCTGTTAAGGCTACACGGGGATCTTTGCCTTTGGCTTGACAGATGAATGGAAGAATCCAGTTAACAATGACCTTGAAATGAGATTTTTAATAAATGATCTGTGTTGCATTTCAATTACCCTAATTATGCAAATGAGGCAGTTTCATTGTGTTGCAATTACGTCGTAAAAGTAAAAAAAAGCCATCGCTTCTTTCGAGCTGCGCAGGCTACAACAGTAGCAAGCATCGTCAACATCATCATCAACATCATCATCGTCAACATCATCGTCAACATCATCATCAACAACATCATCGTCAACATCATCAACATCATCGTCAGCATCGTCAACACCATCATCAACATCATCGTCAACACCATCATCATCGTCAACATCATCATCATCAACAACATCATCGTCAACATCATCAACATCATTGTCAACATCATCATCATCATCATCGTCGTCAACATCATCATCAACATCATCGTCAACATCATCAACATCGTCAACACCATCATCAACATCAACATCATCGTCAACACCATCATCGTCAACAGCATCATCATCACCATCGTCAATACCATCATCATCACCACCACCACCACCATCATCGTCACCATCATCGTCACCATCCTCATCGCCATCATCATCATCATCATCGTCACAATCATCGTCAACACCATCTTCAATATCACCATCATCATCGTCACAATCATCGTCAACACCATGGTCAACATCATTATCATCGTCAACACCATCTTCAGCATCATCGCCATCATCGTCACCATCATCTTCATCGCCATCATGATCATCAGCATTGCCAGGATGAACAATTAAATGTACGTCATCATCCTTAACATCATCATCGCCATCATCGTGATCATCATCGTCCTCGTCAACATCATCAACATCATCATCATCATAGTTGTTATCATCATCATTAACGTTGTCAAGATCATCACAAATACAACTTTCATCATCGCTATAACAGTATCAGCATGAACGCAATCATCATTATCCTCATCATCATCGTAGTTTTCATCATCACCACCACCTTGTTCATCACCACAATCTCCATGGTTATTGTTATCATCCTGATCATAATAAAGGTAAACGTTGCATCATCATCATCATCGCAATGACATGAAAGAAAGTAAGACTCCTCTTGTCATCGCTACCATCATCACCCTGCACCACAGCTCCTGTCACCCTGCACCACAGCTCCTGTCACCCTGCAACCACAGCTCCTCTCTATGTGGTGTCTGAACATCTGAATACCTACTGTGTTATTGCCAGAAAGGGATCAAATAAAGATGATTATTTTCTCAATATTTTGATACCGGGCAAAAAAATTGACCCCGAGTGACTCCCGTTGGCCAACTGAAGAGCCAATCACAGATGAGGCCTCTTCTCATGCTGCTGCTGCTGCTGCTGTTGCTGCTGCTGCTGTTGCTGCTGCTGCTGCTGTTGCTGCTGCTGCTGTTGCTGCTGCTGCTGTTGCTGCTGCTGCTGTTGCTGCTGCTGCTTCTGCTGCTGCTGCTGCTGTTGCTGCTGCTGCTTCTGCTGCTGTTGCTGCTGCTTCTGCTGCTGCTGCTGCTGTTGCTGCTGCTGCTTCTGCTGCTGTTGCTGCTGCTGCTGTTGCTGCTGCTGCTGCTGTTGCTGCTGCTGCTGTTGCTGCTGCTGCTGTTGCTGCTGCTGCTGTTGCTGCTGCTGCTTCTGCTGCTGCTGCTGCTGTTGCTGCTGCTGTTGCTGATGCTACCACAAAACAGGCGACAACAATCTGGCACGGGCGGTTGTCGGTGACTTCTTGGCAGTGCCACCACTGAGGCTTTGCCATCCGCAGGTCGCGACGTTCCAATTCCATCTCAAGGCTTCTGCACACCAAGCAGACGGGATTGATGGGTCCTCACCAGAGTAATCCTTGATCAGCGTGTGGTGGTGGTAAAGTGTGGGTCACCCCTCATCACCTCATTCAGGATGTTCGGCCCGCGTGGATGAGTAGGCAGAATACAACTCTCGAGCTCGGCTCAGCTGATGACTCCCTTCCGCCAGCAGGGACGTGAGCGAGCGCTTGCAGGGCTGCACCCTTTCGCCTCTTTCGAAGTGATTTCAACATCACTGGTGGGGAAGGTCCTTCGTGTAAAATAAATGAAAAAAATGATCATCACGTTGACGTTGTCTATCCACTGCTGGTTGGATGAATGTCCAGCAGTGGATCGACCAAGTTATGCTAAGAACCATCATTACAACTGACTTCCTTCGCGATGGCATTCTGTGCTTTCATTCAGCACCAAGGCTGTTGATGATGATGATCGTGCTCATGATGAACGTGTTGATGATGATGATGATGATGATTCTGCTGTGCATGCGAGATTATATAATTGTTCCATCTCCGCAGTGGAGGTCCTTCAGAGTGTGCCAATCCTTCCTTTCATTTTGCTACATCCGTTGTAATAATTTACACGATGCCCCCCCCCACCCGCTCCATGTGAATCACACGGGCATTAAAACTAATTGCCCTTAATTATACGGCAATTTTTGTAAACGAACAAAAGAAATAAATAAAAATCTGCGCACTTATTAAAATGTATCATCATTTTCAGATTTTTTTTTTAAAATTCCAAATTAGTTTAGCTGAGTTTTAATTGCGGCAGTCTGGATTTCGATTTGAATTTCACGGTTTAATCCAGATTTACTATTTGAGCGAGAATATGGGAAAGGAGGCACGCAGGATTTGACCCTTGGGAAGCCAATTTTGGGGCTAAAACAACAGCCGTATAAAACCATGTCAAATCGTTATCTCCTTATTCCTCAACAAATGTTTTACGCGTATGTGTATATGTGTATGGGCGAGCTGATCTGCACTTTTAATAAACTCAAGCGCAGGCTGGAGGATAAGGGCCGCAGCTTTGAACCTGCATATCGGTGGCTCGGCCGTGTTGGTCGTTTGACTGTTGACAAGAAACAACAACAACAACATCATCATCATCTGGTAGTACCCTGAGCGACCAAGCAGCATTTTCTAAGCACAACAACTGTTTGCCCCTGATGATGAGAGGCCTAGAAAAGGTGTCCCAAACGAAGCTTGCCTCAGCTCGCCAAGGTTGGCTTGCCTGCTGCCAAAGGGGTCATCTCTTCATCGTGGTCAGAAAGATAGATAGATAGAAACCAAACTTCTCAAAATTTCCATGCTGGAACGTTTTCGCACAATGATAATGATGGACTCAGATGCAAAAAAACGACCACAACGACGCTCAGCTATCGTGGCAAGGGGACGGGATAGAGATGTGAATTGTAGTGATGTCCTAGACAGGATAGAGAGAGTGATGTGAAATGTAGTGATGTTTTAGGCGGGCTAGAGAGTGATGTGAATTGTAGTGATGTTCTAGACGGGTTAGAGAGTGATGTGAATTTTAGTGATGTTCTAGACGGGCTAGAGAGTGATGTGAATTGTAGTGATGTTTTAGACGGGCTAGAGAGTGATGTGAATTGTAGTGATGTTCTAGACGGGATAGAGAGTGATGTGAATTGTAGTGATATTCTAGACGGGCTAGAGAGTGATGTGAATTGTAGTGATGTTCTAGACGGGCTAGAGAGTGATGTGAATTGTAGTGATGTTCTAGACGGGTTAGAGAGTGATGTGAATTGTAGTGATATTCTAGAAGGGCTAGAGAGTGATGTGAATTGTGGTGATGTTCTAGAGGGGCTAGAGAGTGATGTGAATTGTAGTGATGTTCTAGAGGGGCTAGAGAGTGACGTGAATTGTGGTGATGTTCTAGACGGGCTAGAGACTGATGTGAATTGTAGTGATGTTCTAGACGGGCTAGAGACTGATGTGAATTGTAGTGGTCTTATTTTTTGGAGCTTTCGTGACTGCAGGAATTATTCTTTGGTTCTTTCCTTGATCTCCCATCCTCCACCGCTCTCGTCGATTCACATCACTCTCTAGCCCCTCTAGAACATCACTACAATTCACATCAGTCTCTCTATCTCGTCTAGAACATCACTACAACTCACATCACTCTCTAGCCCGTCTAGAACATCACTACAATTCACATCACTCTCTAGCCCGTCTAGAACATCACTAGAATTCACATCACTCTCTAGCCCGTCTAGAACATCACTAGAATTCACATCACTTTCTAGCCCTTCTAGAACATCACTACAATTATTCTTTGGTTCTTTCGGTTAAGTCACGTCTAAAGATAAAATAATGAATTAAAATAATAGCGACGTTTCGATTGCAACACGAGCAATCATCATCAGGCATAAGAGAAATAGTAACAAAAATCTAACTAGAAAACTATAGACAGACATACAAGCAGACAGACATCACAAGGACACAC
Source organism: Lampetra planeri (assembly GCF_965212315.1). Taxonomy (NCBI): domain Eukaryota; kingdom Metazoa; phylum Chordata; class Hyperoartia; order Petromyzontiformes; family Petromyzontidae; genus Lampetra; species Lampetra planeri. The sequence goes on from NC_136165.1 coordinate 4,200,774, forward strand.
AGCGAGAGGACACATATCGGCACAGAGAGAGGGGTCGTTTCTGTGACGGTCCCTTAAATATAGGGAGGGGGCGGGGACGGAGAGAGGGAGGGGGCAGAGAAAATTAGCATATCAATGAGTGGACGGCAACGTGTTGCTGCTGCGCAAGTAAGATGACGACGTGGCACGGCACGCAAGCTTGAAAATTAGGAGAAAGACACACTAAAATTAAATAACCTCGCAAAATATCGAAATGTGATGTAATGCAACACAGAGAGTCGGTCAACACACAATTAACGCATAGCCTGGTTGATTAGGTATTTCAAAGATTGCTAAGTTAGAATTTAAGTGTGAAAATTCCAAAGAGAGGACACAGGCAGAGAGAACAAATAGCCAGAGAGGGAAAAAAGGATAAGCTTAAAACTTCCCCGTAGAAGTGGTTCAATCTTAATTTTTGAAGCTTTCGTGACTGCAGGAATTATTCTTTGGTTCTTTCGGTTAAGTCACGTCTAAAGATAAAATAATGAATTAAAATAATAGCGACGTTTCGATTGCAACACAAGCAATCATCATCAGGCATAAGAGAAATAGCAACAACAATCTAACTAGAAAACTATAGACAGACATACAAGCAGACAGAATAATTCCTGCAGTCACGAAAGCTCCAAAAATTAAGATTGAACCACTTCTACGGGGAAGTTTTAAGCTTATCCTTTTTTCTCTCTCTGGCTATTTGTTCTCTCTGCCTGTGTCCTCTCTTTGGAATTTTCACACTTAAATTCTAACTTAGCAATCTTTGAAATACGTAATCAACCAGGCTATGCGTTAATTGTGTGTTGACCGACTCTCTGTGTTGCATTACATCACATTTCGATATTTTGCGAGGTTATTTAATTTTAGTGTGTCTTTCTCCTAATTTTCAAGCTTGCGTGCCGTGCCACGTCGTCATCTTACTTGCGCAGCAGCAACACGTTGCCGTCCACTCATTGATATGCTAATTTTCTCTGCCCCCTCCCTCTCTCCGTCCCCGCCCCCCCTCCCTATATTTAAGGGACCGTCACAGAAACGACCCCTCTCTCTGTGCCGATATGTGTCCTCTCGCTGTGTGTCCTTGTGATGTCTGTCTGCTTGTATGTCTGTTTATAGTTTTCTAGTTAGATTTTTGTTGCTATTTCTCTTATGCCTGATGATGATTGCTTGTGTTGCAATCGAAACGTCGCTAATATTTTAATTCATTATTTTATCTTTAGACGTGACTTAACCGAAAGAACCAAAGAATAATTGTAGTGATGTTCTAGAAGGGCTAGAAAGTGATGTGAATTCTAGTGATGTTCTAGACGGGCTAGAGAGTGATGTGAATTCTAGTGATGTTCTAGACGGGCTAGAGAGTGATGTGAATTCTAGTGATGTTCTAGACGGGCTAGAGAGTGATGTGAATTGTAGTGATGTTCTAGACGGGCTAGAGAGTGATGTGAATTCTAGTGATGTTCTAGACGAGATAGAGAGACTGATGTGAATTGTAGTGATGTTCTAGAGGGGCTAGAGAGTGATGTGAATCGACGAGAGCGGTGGAGGATGGGACGTCAAGGAGCGTCTCCCACCCTCATCCCATCGTTGACGCTCAGGCGAATTGACGACGCTGCACGGCCACTCATTTTGGGCTGAGCTGACCCAAGTAAAGCTCAGGTCAAGTTGAAAAAAAACACTGTAATTGCCACTTAAGCTTGAACGTAACCCGGGTCGCGGAGATTTCCGTGCGGTGTGATAAATAGCAGCACACACCCCAGGGTGATGTGCACGTCACACACGTAACGAAGACAAAGGTGACCAGCGTAGCCTGCGACCGACGGTTGGGGCAAGTGCCGTTCGGAGCGGGCGGCAGCACCCATGAATGTCCGCACGGCACTCGATGCGATCGGTGGCTGGAAGCGCGCCCGGCCGCCTTTGTCTCTCCCTGCGTGGCGATTTTTGTTCCACGTCGCACCAGGTACTCATTTGAGGTTGAGTCAACCGAGGGGGAGGTCCAGGACTGGACTTGTCACTGGTGTTGGCCGTGAGCACGGAACGTTTACCGCTGCGCCACCCCCCACCCCCCTCCCCCCCCCCCCTGCACGTATATTCACACAAAGACAAAGTTCCTTCGTATAGCCTTAATGTAGTTTTGGGGCAAGTGCTGTTAGCGAGCACTTATGAAGGCCAGCACGGTGTACAGATGCGTGAGTGACCAGCGCCACGCCCGGCCGCCTTTGTCTCCCTCGTGGCGATGTTTACACACCACGTCAGGTACTCATTTAAGGCTGAGTCGACCTCGGGGAGGCCCAGGACCGGTTCAGATAATTGTCGCCGGTGATGGCCGTGAGCGGGAATCGAACTCGGGGTCGCTGGGTTCGAAACGCAGCGTAGCGCTAACCGCTACACCACCGCTCCCCACACACACACATACGCAGCACACACACACCACACACACGCACAGCACACACACACAGCACACACACGCACGTACACACACAACACACACAACCCACGCACACACACAACACACGCACAGCACACACACACAGCACACACACACGCACAGCACACACACACGCACAAACACACACGTACACACACACATAGTACACAAACAGCACACACACACACAGCACACACACATAGCACACACACACAACACACACAGTACACACACGTACATGCACAGCACACACACATAGTACACATACAGCACACACACACAGCACACACACATAGCACACACACACAACACACACAGCACACACAGCACACACAAACACAGCACACACACACAGCACAGACCCGTACACACTCACTCACACAGCACACGCACAGCACACAGCACACACACAGCACACACACACGCACAACACACACACGCGCGCGCGCACACGACGCACGCGCACCATTCGCAATAAAGGCCATTATTGGCGTTTTCAGCCAGAGTCGCGGTGGAGGCAATTACTGCGAGACTCCGAGGGCATCTGCGCAGAAAGGTTCCATCTCAGAGGTCAGGCCAAGAGAAATATTTCTCTGCCAAAATGACCCGGGCCAGGTCGAAGTCACCCAAGCGGCCAAAGGAACCCAACACCGCCAGCAGCAGCAGAGGTAGCAGCAGCAGTAGCAGCAGCAGCAGCGGTAGCAGCAGCAGCGGTAGCAGCAGCAGCAGTGGTAGCTGAAGCAGCAGTAGCAGCAGCAGCAGCGGCAGCAGCGGCAGCAGCAGCAGCAGTAGCGGCAGCAGCAGCGGCAGCAGCGGCAGCAGCGGCAGCAGTAGCAGCAGTGGCAGCAGCGGCAGCAGCGGCAGCAGCGGCAGCAGCAGCGGTAGCAGCAGCAGCGGTAGCAGCAGCAGCGGTAGCAGCAGCAGCAGCAGCGGTAGCAGCAGCAGCGGTAGCAGCAGCAGCAGCAGCGGTAGCAGCAGCAGCACCAGCGGCAGCAGCAGCAGCACCAGCGGCAGCAGCAGCGGTAGCAGCAGCAGCAGCGGTAGCAGCAGCAGCAGCAGCGGTAGCAGCGGCAGCAGCGGTAGCAGCAGCAGCGGTAGCAGCAGCAGCAGCGGTAGCAGCAGCAGCAGCACCAGCGGCAGCAGCAGCGGTAGCAGCGGCAGCAGCGGTAGCAGCAGCAGCGGTAGCAGTAGCAGCAGTAGCGGCAGTAGCAGCAGCAGCAGCGGCAGCAGCAGCAGCAGCACCAGCGGCAGCAGCAGCGGAAGCAGCGGCAGCAGCGGTAGCAGCAGCAGCGGTAGCAGTAGCAGCAGCAGCAGCGGCAGCAGCAGCGGCAGTAGCAGCAGCAGCAGCAGCAGCAGCAGCAGCAGCGGCAGTAGCAGCAGCAGCAGCGGCAGCAGCAGCAGCAGCGGCAGTAGCAGCAGCAGCAGCGGCAGCGGCAGCAGCAGCGGCAGTAGCAGCAGCAGCAGCGGCAGCAGCAGCAGCAGCGGCAGTAGCAGCAGCAGCAATACGCGTCGTTCGACAATCCCACCCCGTTTCTCATGCCAACGTTTCATTCCACAGTTGTCATCATCATCGTCGTCTAAATTTCGATTTAAAGCTTTCGTGACTGCAGGGATTCATCTTCTTGGTTTTTTCGGTAAAGTCACGTAGAAGGGAAGTAATAAAATAATAAAAATAAAACATAATAATTATAATGGTAGGTTTTTACCCTTTTAACTGGTACAAAACTGACACCTTTATTCAAGGCATCATGTTTGCAATGACCACAACACAAGTAGTCAATAAAGCAAACAAAAAGAAGCAACTCTGATAAGGATAATAATATGCACTGTCCTTGAAGTTGATTGGCCCACACCCGAGACGGCTTTCTTTAGAGCCTAGTCCCCATTGGTGTAGGGCCAGATGACACCAGAAGGCGTACAACTCAAAAACAGTGCAATATCAGAGTATTGAGAGTTCGGGGTAAACATTTACACTATGAGATCTCTTTTACCAGTGGCAAAATATAATGGTAGGTTTTTACCCTTTTAACTGGTACAAAACTGACACCTTTATTCAAGGCATCATGTTTGCAATGACCACAACACAAGTAGTCAATAAAGCAAACAAAAAGAAGCAACTCTGATAAGGATAATAATATGCACTGTCCTTGAAGTTGATTGGCCCACACCCGAGACGGCTTTCTTTAGAGCCTAGTCCCCATTGGTGTAGGGCCAGATGACACCAGAAGGCGTACAACTCAAAAACAGTGCAATATCAGAGTATTGAGAGTTCGGGGTAAACATTTACACTATGAGATCTCTTTTACCAGTGGCAAAATATAATGGTAGGTTTTTACCCTTTTAACTGGTACAAAACTGACACCTTTATTCAAGGCATCATGTTTGCAATGACCACAACACAAGTAGTCAATAAAGCAAACAAAAAGAAGCAACTCTGATAAGGATAATAATATGCACTGTCCTTGAAGTTGATTGGCCCACACCCGAGACGGCTTTCTTTAGAGCCTAGTCCCCATTGGTGTAGGGCCAGATGACACCAGAAGGCGTACAACTCAAAAACAGTGCAATATCAGAGTATTGAGAGTTCGGGGTAAACATTTACACTATGAGATCTCTTTTACCAGTGGCAAAATATAATGGTAGGTTTTTACCCTTTTAACTGGTACAAAACTGACACCTTTATTCAAGGCATCATGTTTGCAATGACCACAACACAAGTAGTCAATAAAGCAAACAAAAAGAAGCAACTCTGATAAGGATAATAATATGCACTGTCCTTGAAGTTGATTGGCCCACACCCGAGACGGCTTTCTTTAGAGCCTAGTCCCCATTGGTGTAGGGCCAGATGACACCAGAAGGCGTACAACTCAAAAACAGTGCAATATCAGAGTATTGAGAGTTCGGGGTAAACATTTACACAGTTTAATCGACGATATTTCTCGCCATCGTGCGATACAATTAATCAAACCTCCTTCCCACCCCCCCCCCCCCCACGATAAGTCGTTCTGTCTCCACCCGGACGCGTGCCATTAATTCATTCATCCATTTCATTCATTCCTTCATGGTAACCGTCGTTGGTAGTTGAGACCGCGCCTCCGATTGAGCACCGGTGAGAACTGAGTTCAACGTACATTCATCGCCATCGCCAGTTGCCCATCATCGCCATCGTCTTCGCCATCGTCATCATCATCATCATAAGTGTCCAAAAATCGCCAATCATCATCATATTCATACTCTTTGGTTCTTTCGGTAAAGTCACGTAGGTGAAAATAAAAATTAAAATAAAAAATATTAAAATAACTAAATTCAATCACGACGTTTCGGAGGCAACACAAGCTTCCGTCATCAGGTGGAACAGCAAAAAAAACTGAATTACTGTAGTGGGCAGAGAGAGAGAGAGCTATTTGTTGCAAGCGATTATATAGAGTAAGAAGGGGGGAGGAGCCAGGGAGGAGCAATGCATCATCCTCATGATGTACGTGTGTATATTGAATGATCATCGTCATCATCATCATCAACTATCTGGGAGATTAAATAAGTAGCACTGGGTGGGAAGTCGACACTAGCCTCCGATGGGGTTCATGTACTGGTACCTGCCATGGGAATGTGGAATTTCCAGCACTAACTCATGGCCATCAACGGAGTGCTGGCCGTTGGCTACGTCTCAAGGTCACGTTGCATGTGGAGAGAGAATGGGGTCAGCATGGACCATGAAGTTGGGTCCAACAACCTCTCTGTAACCTCCAAGGCCCAATTTTCTCAACAACAAATACAAAGACCCCCCGTGTAGCCTTAACAGACTGTAGGGGCAAGTGCTGTTAGCGAGCACCTATGAAGGCCGGCACTGCACACGAGGGGGTGGGTGGCCAGCACCACGCCCGGCCACCTTTGTCTCCCCAGTGGCGATGTTTACACACCGTATCAGGTATTAATTTGAGGCTGAGTCGACCTAGGGTAGGCCCAGGACCGGTTCAGATAATCGTCACTGATGGTGGGCGTGAGCTAGAATCGAACTCGGGTCGCCAGGTTCGTAGCGCAGCGCGCTGACCGCTCCACCACCGCTCCCCACTCAACATCAAAGACAAAGATCACCCGTATAGCCTCGACAGACTTAACACCACCACCGCCACCGCCATCATCATCTGGCTTGAGATTCTTCTCTTTCAATCACATTTAGAAACATGCGTCTCGACTATTTCGATTATTTTGCTGCTGTGGATGTTCACGCGATGATAAGCCACTTCGTTGAGCTATCATTTGTGATAGTGAGGCCGCTTATGAAAAAGAAACTAATAGCAAAGAGAGCTTTCGATTTAAAGCTTTCGCGACTGCAGGGATTCATCTTCTTGGTTCTTTCGGTAAAGTCACGTAGAAGGTAAATAATAAAAGTAAAACATAATAAAATACAATTAAGTGAGAATTGTATTTTATTATGTTTTATTTTTCAGTGAGAATTGTATTTTATTATGTTTTATTTGTATGAATTTTTTATTATTATTTTATTATTTCCCTTCTATGTGACTTTACCGAAAGAACAAAGAAGAAGCACCTGGTAAAATAAAAAATAAAAACTTTAGTTCGATTTCTGTCTATGTTTTAAGTAATTGGTTTACCTGTTCTATGCATTGCACTCATATCGTGTTTTGTATTGTTTGTGTTGTGAAAAAGAGCTTAATAGCTCATCGGATTCCTCCTGCAGTATAAATAAATATTCTGATCCTCCTCCTCCTCCCCCCTCCACTCATCCATCACGACGACCTCCTCCTGTCCCCAACCTCCAAGTCACTTACCCTCCCTCTCACCCCTGCACGCCACGCGTGTCCCTTCCGATGAAAACGCAAAGGCACCGGCAAAATGTAAAAAGGGTGAAGAAAATTAATGCCGAACAAAAGAAATTAAATGTTAAGTAAGTTTCACTTGCCGAGTCGGAGAGATTTAAATACGAATCACAGTTCTGCAAAAGTTAACAGTTGAAGGATATATTGCGAAGGGGGGTGATTAAAGGGAATTACACTTTAATAGGAAGTAATACATGAGGGATGTCAACGGCGGGGTGAAGTTGGGGAACAAACGTTCCGCAGGAATAATAATCGCTGAAGGAGATATACATAGATATATTACAAGCTGAGAGGCACGCGTTAGCAGCTAATGCCGAGTCGAGGCGAGGAAATCATCGCAGCCAAAATAATACATTTGTGAAATTACGATCTATCTTTTTTTTTGTTAAAACAAGCCAGCCGGCTCATGCGGGTAGAGATCATTGCTGCTATTTCAGAGTCACACATCACGATCTTTAGTTGATGAAATCCGATGAGCCGTGAAGCTTTTGATCACAGTGCCCAGGAGGGGCACGGGGGTGGGGAGGTGGGGGTCATAAAGTTACAACAAAGACGATACTAAAAATACACAACGGAGGTGGGGGGGGGCAGAGGGGTGGGGGGTGGGTGGGGGGTGGGTGGGGGGTGGGTGGGGGGTGACACAGAGGCCAAGCGTTAGCGCGGTCGCCGCTTGCTGTTGCAGAGGTTGGCGGTTCGAATCCGGGGGCAGGGCGCCCCCGGATAATACTGCGGCATGCAGTTAAACCGCGTGACACAACCAATGTGTGAACAAGTATAATCCGTAAAAACAAAGCTTTTCACTATAAATCCTTTATATGCGTGGCGGTTAGAGTCCTCTCGTCCTCTGGCTTGAGATGGCTGCCACCTATGGGTCAGATGATTGCATGGCAGCATTTAGCAATTGGTAATTAAATATAATATTTTTGTCCTAAAAAGTGTAAAATTTAGGAAACATTTTTTCACGAACATTGTCACGCACAACGAGTCTGTGTGGAAAATGTCAGCTCGATTGGATCACGGGAAGTGGGTTAAAAAACGACCGAAAGATTTGCACGGTCGTAAGCAAGCAAGCAAGCAAGCGCGCAAGTGAACTTAATATAAAGGATTTAAAAATAAGAATCGATTTTAAGAATCGAATCAAAATAAGAATCGATTTCACCCTTTCCAGTGGATGCACCAGAGACAGTTTTCTTCTTCTTCTTCTTAAAGAAGGCTGTCAATTGTGTAGGCCAATTAGTTTCAAAGACAATGCACAAATTATCGGACCATGTTTGTTTACATGCTCACCACTGTGTGTGGTTAATGCAGACTTCATTTCTTTGCAAAAGGTATACACGTGGTGATTGAACACCCATGCACCTGCTTTATTGCCAGGCAGGCTAAAACCTACGATTCATTTTCACACTTTGATACTTGCAAAAAAAGCTATCCCATGATGTAGCTGCTGCCCGCCCCGAGCTACGAATGCTCTGATACGCGTGGCGCTGTCCTTGTGCCTGTTCGCCTTTTGGCGTCCTCTGCTCTGACGCCGTAGAGACTAGGCCACGAATAAGGCTGCTGTCTCTGGTGTAGGCCACTCAGTGTCAAAGATAATGCGTAGATTCTAGATTTGAAGCTTTCGTGACTGCAAGGATTCATACTCTTAGGTTTTTTCGGTAAAGTCACGTACGTGAAAAATACAATTAAAACGTGATGATGGGTACAAACTGAGTGATCATTGGAAAGATGTTATTAACCATGCAAAAAAGATTTAACTACACATATTTGGACCATCTTATTTGACAGCCACTATTCTTTAATTATCGTACAGTTTACTGATAGACAGCCAGTTTTGTTTTATCATGTTTAACTTATTTTTTCACACACTGGTTTCCTGCTTTAAGTTTTACCCACCCAGCAACATAGCAAGGGGCTTTTTCTTCCTGACCTCGTTTTCTGCTTCTACTATCTACATAACAAAGGCTCAGTCCCATCAGCAGCAACCGCACCTTAACAACTCTGGCACTTGCCAGCTCAACCAGTCTACACAGCAAAGGCTCACTCCTAGCAGCAGCCTCAGCCGCACCAACCTCACAATAATAATACAAAAACTCCGATCCAGGTGCCTACCTTGGCTCCTCCCTCCTCAACCAGTATATATACAAGGTCGGGTCTCTTAGAATTTCTCTTTACTTGATACAGCAATCGTGCTTTGACGGTTCCACCTGAAGACGGAAGCTTGTGTTGCCTCCGAAATGTCGTGAATTTTTATTTTACTTTTATTAATTTTAATATTTTTTTCTACCTACGTGACTTTACCGAAAAAAACCTAAGAGTACAATGCGTAGATGTTAACATAGCGTGTGTTTTTGCGTGTCCACCAAAAGTTTTGTGTGCGGTCAATGCAGACTGCATTACCACGCAAAACGTATCCACGTGGCGTTTGAACATCTGAACACCGCCGGTTTTATTTGCCGGTAAGGGTACAAGCCTAGTCTTGTTTTTAGGCTGTTGTCATACTTTGGATGCTGGCAAGAAAGGTCACGTGATAACACAATGTCCTGCGGAGGGAGCTGGTAGGAACGTTGGGTTGCTCGGTCAATGGCCAGGGTCAACGGTGGCGTGGTGTGTTTCGCAAATATGGCCGACTGTGAGGGCGGGCACAAGCCGGCGTGAGTAGGTTTCAACGTTGAGTTTTATAAGGGCACCACGGGGTGACCAGCCCCTCCCCACCCAGCCCCACCCCTCCCATCCCCCACCCAGCCCCACCCTCCCCACCCAGCCCCTCCCTTCCCCACCGAGCCCCTCCCCACCATCCCCACCCAGCCCCTCCCCACCCTCCCCTCTCCACCCAGACCCACCCTTCCCATTTTTGGATGAGCGACGGACGGACGGACTGACACAATAATCCCCTGTGGGCTGGTGTAACCAGGAGGTTCCTACCAGTATAAACGAATATATACCTGCTACACTACACGAGGGTGGTGCCCTCCGCTTCGCAGGGGTCATCAAAGATCGCGAGGGGTCAAGGCGCCAGCCAGGGTCACATAACCCCGGCGCACTTATTGTGAACCTGGGGGCTGGACGCTGCAACCGCGAGATTCCTTTTTTGGCGGTTGGGTGCGAGACGCGGCCAGATTTGATTTTGTTAGAAGGTAAATCATCGAAAACACACAAGTTCAAGTTCATTTGTTAGGTATAGCGCTGTGAGCCATTCGGCTCTTGAATCGGGTGCAACCGCAACAAACAAAAAACAAAAACATGAAGAAAAAACATATTAAAGTGAATATGTGACTGAGTGCAAACAGAAAATCCAAGAAAAATATTGCACACAAAACGGGCACGTAAGTACAAACTCGCGTCGTCTCATCAAACCCTACGTATATGTATTAACATTGTACATTTTTTGTTGTTGTTTTATGAGAACCAAAGGGGTTTTAAGGCTGCGATAAAGATTCGGAACCACCGGTCGAACGGTTCTTGTTGTTGTTGTGTGTGTGTGCCAAAGTCGAAATGACATTACGTCGCAAAGTGCTCCATTGCGATGGTCACGCACAACATCAACATCTCCTCCCCCCTCTCCCTCGTCCGCACCACACGTCCCAAACTGCGCAACAACCACAGGCTGCGTCTGTGGAACAGCAACAGCAACAGCAGCAGGAGCAGCTGCGCCCATTGTCGTTGATGATTGCCTCGCGGCTGCTATTGGAATTGACAGCGCGAGCACAAACATGTACCCGTGAAGTCACGTAGAAAGAAATTAATAAAATAATAAAAATAAAACATAATAAAATAATTATCACGACGTTTCGGCCACAACGCAAGTAGCCGTCTTCAGGTGAAGAACAGGTCTGTCGAGGAGACAGAATCTGAATGAAACAAAAATGTACCCGTGATTCTAGATTTCGGTGAAGTCACGTAGGTAAAAAAATGAAATTTAAATGAATAAAAAATAAAATAATACTAATTAAATAATATCATTTTATTTTTATAAAAAAAATGAAATTACAATTGATAAAAAAAAAATACTAATTAAATATTATTATTTTTTTTTATAAAAAATGAAAAATAAATTAATAAAAATAAAATAATATTAATAAAAATAATATTCTTTAATTTTTATAAATTTTAATTTCATTTTTTTACCTACGTGACTTTACCGAAAAAACTAAGAGTATGTACCCCTGACTTCGATTGTCGATGAAGGGAGTCCACCCATAGTGCTTCAGCGGTTGGAGTTCTGATCTGTGTGAATTCAACAGCGCGGATAGCTAAACGTGCAAGTACTCACGATTTGATTTTGAATTTCAAGTGCCTCGCTGCGGCGTTCCCACGGCCACGGCTGAAAGCAGCGGTACTGAGCAGTTACTAGAGGGCTGCTCGTTCTTGCCCAACAACGCTTCAATATTCCCTCCCCACGGGGAGAGATACACACAAACTCCAAATATACAGCAGCAGGCTTCAGGGTCGGCTCGAACCCACGACCTCCTGTATACCTGCCGAGGTAGTTAACATATCCCTAGCCACTGTGGCTCGTGTCTCTAATGTTTCGAGTCGTCCTGGTTGATGTCCTGATGCGGTGGATGGTTTCGTCAGCAGTGTCTTCGGGGAGGAGTGTCAAAGCCAGGAGAATGTGCGATGTTTTGGGTCTGATATTATAAAACAATAATCAAATTCCGGGGCGCCGCGGTGGCGAGATGTTAACTGCCTTGCCTGGAGGGTCGTGGGTTAGACCCCGACCCTGACGCCTGCTGCTGTATATTTCGAGTTTGCGTGTCTCTCTCATCATGATCACGGTGGCTAGGAGATGTTAACTACCTCGCCTGGTACGCAGGAGGTCGTGGGTTCGATCCCGACCCTAACGCCTGCTGCTGCTGTATATTTTGAGTTGACGTGTCTCTCTCTCATCATCATCACGGTGGCTAGGAGATGTTAACTCCCTCGCCTGGTCTACAGGAGGTCGTGGGTTCGATCCCGACCCTGACGCCGGCTGTTGTATATTTTGAGTTTGCGTGTTTCTCTCTCTCATCATCATCACGGTGGCTAGGAGATGTTAACTACCTCGCCTGGTCTACAGGAAGTCGTGGGTTCGACCCGACCCTGACGCCTGCTGCTGTATATTTGGAGTTGACGTGTCTCTCTCCCCGTGGGGAGCGGTAGTGTAGCGGTTAGCGCGGTGCGCTATTAACCCGGCGACACAGGTTCGATTTCCGCCTATGGCCAACACCGGTGACGATTATTTGAACCGGTCCTGAGCCTCCCCTAGGTCGACTCAGCCTCAAATGAGTACCTGGTGCGATGTGCAAACATCGTCGCTAGGGAGACATAGGTGGCCGGGCGTGGTGCTCGCCACCCACCCACTCGTGTCCCGTGCCGACCTTCATAGGCGCTCGCTAACAGCACTTGCCCCTACAGCCTGTTAAGGCCACACGGGGGATCTTTATCTTTGGTCTCCGGGTTTTTCCCACTCCACATCTATGACCACGCGTTTAGAGTAATTTGGCTACTATACATTTCCGCGCGATGAGCCCACTTCGTTGAGCTATCATCTGTGAGAGAGCCAGGTCGTTTCTGAAACACATTCCTGCGGAGGGAGCTGGTAGGAACGTTGGGTTGCTCGGTCAATGGCCAGGGTCAACGGCGGCGTGGTGTATTCCGCAAATATGCCCGATTGTGAGGGCGGGCACAAGTCGTCGTGAGTAGGTTAAACGTTGAGTTTTATAAGGGCACCACGGGGTGACCAGCCCCTCCCCACCCAGCCCCTCCCCACCCAGCCCCTCCCCACCCAGCCCCCCCCACCCAGCCCCTCCCCACCCAGCCCTCCCTACCTAGCCCCTCCCCACCCTCCTCACCAGCCTCTCCCCACCCAGCCTCTCCCCACCCTCCCTACCCAGCCCCTCCCCACCCTCCCCTCTCCACCCAGCCCCACCCCTCCCATTTTTGGATGCACGACGGAGGGACGGACGGACGGACACAATAATCCCATGTGGGCTGGTGGAACCAGGTGGTCCCAACCAGTAACAAGTAAACCCGTAAAAACAAAGTTTTTCACTATAAATCCTTTATATGCGTGGCGGCTAGAGTCCTCTCGTCTTCTGGCTTGAGATGGCTGCCACCTATGGGTCAGATGATTGTCTGCCACCATTAAGCAATTGGTAATTAAATATTTAATTTGTTTTCCCTAAAAAGTGTAAAATTTGGGAAAATTTTTTCACGAAAATTTATTGTCACACACAACGAGTCTGTGTGGAAAATGTCAGCTCGATTGGATCACGGGAAGTGGGTTAAAAAACGAGCGAAAGATTTGCACGGTCCTAAGCAAGCAAGCGAACTTAATATAAAGGATTTAATACGTATAACCCGTAAAAACAAAGTTTTTCACTATAAATCCTTTATATGCGTGGCAGCGAACTTAATATAAAGGATTTAAAAATATATTCGCGTGTGGAGGATGCGGGGATCGATCCCGCGACCTTTGGCATGGGAAGCGAGGGCGCTACCAACTGCGCTACTCCGTCACGGCCTGTGGAGGGGTTACGCTCTGGGCTCTTCCACTGTGACGTTCAGCCAAAGCCATGAATGAGTTCTATTTGAATATATGTAAAATATTTTTTTTTTGCCTAAAAAGTGTAAAATTTTTGAAATTTTTTTTCACGAACATTAATTGTCTCGCACAACGAGTCTGTGTGGAAAATGTCAGCTCGATTAGATCACGGGAAGTGGGTTAAAAAACGACCGAAAGATTTGCAGGGTCAAAAGCAAGCAAGCAAGCACGCAAGCAAGCACGCAAGCAAGCGAACTTAATATAAAGGATTTAAAAAAGAAGCTCTGTACAGCTCAGTGGCCCTTACCTGGTAAAATACAATTAAGAGTTTAGTTTTACGTGTACATTTGTTTTAAGTGATTAGTTTGCCTATTCCTATACTCTGCATTCATGTCGTGCCTTTGTATTGTTTGTTGCTGTAACTTTCTGACCCTGTGCCCCTACTGTCGACATCTGTTCAGTTTTAAGACGAAACCACATCCTATACGGCCTGGTAAGAACGCGGAGGGAGGGGGTGGTCATCTTCCCCGTGTGATTGACGGCTCCCGCGTGATTGACAGTCGCGATAAGGAGGATTACGTTTTGAAAAAAAAATTCCACACAAATTGGAAGGGCACAATTGGCGCAAGCGTTCCCGTGTGACCACCTCAGAAAGTAGTCGAAGACGATGATGATTTTATTATATATATATATTTTATTCATTCTGGAATCACAGATTACTCTACTGCGGGCATTAACGCAGTGCCCATTAGGTCTGCAATGACTCATTATTTAATTACAAGGCGCGGCACAATGTAATTAGTTGGTGGAGGGTGCTGGGTGGTTGGGTGGGGGGGGGCAGAGATCTCATTTTAGTTTCTGAAATGAAATGAAGGGATTAAAAAAATAATAATATAAAAAGCTGGGGGTCCCTGAGAGCGATATTTATTTTCGAACAGGGTCAATCCGCTGCTGGATGAATGCCCTCCCTCCGAAATGCCACCACCGGCTCGTCTGTCGAACCTGGGGTGGATGTAATCACCTGGGCGCAATCTAATTATGCCACTCAAAATCACAATCAGAATCTTCTTGGTTCTTTCGGTAAAGTCACGTAGAAGGGAAATAATAAAATAATAAAAATAAAACATAATAAAATAATTCTCACGACGTTTCGGCCACAACGCAAGCAGCCGTCCTCAGGTGAAGAACGCTGTCTTTCCGACAGACCTGTTCTTCACCTGCGGACGGCTGCTTGCGTTGTGGCCGAAACGTCGTGAGAATTGTATTTTATAATGTTTTATTTTTATTATTGTATTATTTCCCTTCTACGTGACTTTACCGAAAGAACCAAGAAGATGAATCCATGCAGTCACGAAAGCTTTGAATCAAAATCACAATCAGAATGTTTCTTTATCCCGGAGAAATCCGATGAGGTGTGAAGCTCTTTGTCTTCCCACAGCCGTTCTCATCATCGCTCCCCATTCATTTGATCAGAGGCTCAGGACGAACATAACATTGCTGCTGTTATTATTAAGATCAAAATCAACTTGGCCAAATACAGCAAACAAAAACAGCGCGTTCGTGTAAGCGGGCGTCTCCCCGAAGGCTATTTTGTGAAATGTCAAAATTAAGGTGGCTATAATTGGTGTCCGTTCGATTTATTTCACGCTAAATGAATTTGTGACCCTCCGAATGAAAGGACTCCATCCCCCCCTACCCCCCCCCCCCTCGTGATGTACAACGCTTTGTGGATTAAACCCCCTTAGGATAAAATATAGAGAGAAAATATATAATGATTTGAATAAAATTACACGCGCGCACACCCACACATCTATATATAAAAAGCCACCACCACCATTCTTTCTTATCAGCCCGGCACCACATTTCACTTCGTTGAATACCGACGTCGTTAGGTTTTTTTCCCTCCCTCTCTCTCTTTTCTTCAAAAACCGTTTCATTGAGGATTTCATAACATTCAAAGTAATAACGTCAAATATCCCACGTACAGTATGTTAATGTGTAGATAATATTTATTGAATGTTGCAACTCCCCCACCCCGCACCCTCCCACGTTGGACAACCAATCCATTACAGTTTGACACCTGGGGCTTTGGCAACAAAAATATTCTAAATTATAGTAGCATATTACATATTCATATATAAGCAAGAATAAATAATATTTAAATCGTGGATGTAACATACTAACATAATATATTCATTACAATTATATTAGTAATAGTTTATATTACGATTATATTAATATCTAAAATTATTACATGTTACAATATTATATTATTGATAATAAAGGCTTTTTTTTAGGTGGTTAGATTGTGTAAGTATAAATGTGTCGTTAACCTCGCCACCACCCGACACAGCCGATCAGTACGGTGTTGTTACGTAAACAACACGTGACCATTCGTTACTCATACTTTTGGTTCTTTCGGTAAAGTCACGTATAAAATATGTCAAATAAATTAAATCACGACGTTTCGATTGCTTGTGTTGCAATCGAAACGTCGTGATTTAATTTATTAAATTTTTTAGATTTTAAAAATGTCTTTGTTTGGTAACCTCTTACCGCTGCATCTCTCCCACTTCAGCAAAACAATTCTTGTTGATGACGATCGTTCCTCCTGATGACGATTAATGGGATATTTTATTATTTTTATCCTTAATTATGATTGATTTTAGGCTCCTTAATTAATGGGATGATTTTAGACTCCTTAATTAATGGGATGATTTTAGAATCGCCACTGCGGTGATCATCACCGCACCACCGCTGAGAATGATTGCCTACGTGGGGGGGGGGGGGGGTGCGAAAGAAGTTCAAACACACAGTGCACACATCATCGTCACAGTGCACACATCATCGTCACAGTGCACACATCATCGTCACCGTCACCATGATCGACCCACTGCTGGCTGATTGCTTCCACAAAACCGTGTCCGCCCTGCGATAGAACAAAGTCGACTGGTATCATATTTGTTTTTGTTGTTGTCATTTTTACTCCTCCTCCTACTACTACTACGGGATTACTCTTTCGTGTGAAGGCTTCTTGCGTCTTAACATTAAACGCAATTAAAGGGCGAGAGAGAGAGAGCGAGCGAGAGGGATGGAAGCGAGAGGGCGGCGAGCAAAGCGTCAGCGAGCGATTGTTGAAGCGGCGGCGAAGGATTATTATTATTCTTATGCCAATTAGGACCAAATGCAACACACACACATCTCATTTGCAATGACGAAAAAATACAAAGATACCACCACCCCGTATAGCCTCAACAGACTGTTGGGGCAAGTGCTGTCAGCGAGCACCTGTGAAGGCCGCCTAATTCAGACCGCCTTTGTCTCCCGAGCGGCGATGTTTTACACACCGCACCAGGTACTCATTTATGGCTGAGTCGACCTAGGGGGGGGCCCAGGCCCGGTTAAAATAATCGTCACCAGTGTTGGCCGTGAGCGGGAATCGAACTCGCGTCGCCGGGTTCACAGCGCGGCGCGCTAACCGTTGCGCCACCGCTCCTCACGCCGCACACGTCCGCACGCAAAGCCCCATCATCAGGGCTGTTAGCACCGGCCATAACCACAACCCTGGGGCTTTTTTATATGATTATTCACAGCTGTGCGTGGTGGGGAAAGTCAAAATGCACGATTAACTAAGACAAGAATACATAACCAGGTAAGGCTCACGCGAGCTGAATCGCTATTGTTAAGAAGCGAACTGGACACCACAAATGACGGCTCAACGAAGTGGCTTATTATCATCATTATCATCATCACGTGGCAATGTATAGCAGCCGAATATTCTAAACGCGTCGCGTTGATTCTAAACGTGGAGGGAAAAATCGAAGGATTCGGAGAAAAAAATCCTCGCGACCATGGTGCAGAGATAAACAGACACGCAATCTCCAAATATACAGCAGCAGGCGTCAGAGTCGGGATGTTACTCACGACCTCCTGTAGACCAGGCGAGGTAGTTAACATCTCCTAGCCACCAAGGCGCTTTCTCATCCCCATCATTTCGCAGTCCACTGCTGGATGAGGGCCTCTCCGAGTCATTGCCGTGCGGTGTCGGAATCCACCGACCACGTGACATTCTGTTTGATCGCTCCATCTCCTCCGTTGGAGGTCCTCCTCTCTGACGCGTTCCATCCCTCCTCCTCTTCTTGATCATCACCGTCCCATAATCCCCTCCATCACCGTCCCACCATCCTCTCCATCACCGTCCTACCCCCCCCCATCCACCGTCCCACCATCCCCCCCGCGTTCGAACGGCGCAGCGTTCCCCAATGGAAAAACCGCGTTGTAGGTGAAAACGCGTTCTATTGTGAACCACCGCCACGCGTTAAGCGAGGACTTGTTCTTTGTGCTTGCCTCCCCAAAGATAAAATAACTAAAGACAGAAAACGCTTCGCTAATCCTCGGGCCAGATTAGGACGTAAATAGACAACTTGGGAGGGAGCTACGTGGGTAGAACACGTGGGAGGAGGGAATGCATTTAACGAGCTAATGTGATCATTTAAAACAAAAGCCAATTAAAGGAAGGTCACCTGTTGGTGTCAAGGAATGGTCCCCCGCGTAAGAATACATTCGGCTTATTGCAAAAATAAATGCGAAAATTACGTGGATCAAAGAGTCCCACCGCCCCCTCTTCTCCACCCCCCCCCCCTAACAAAATAAAATATAAAACAGCGTTTGTCTTGACGTGAGGTAAACAGTTGTCTGTTCTTGTATGCTGCTGCTCGTGTCCTCTATTTGTTTAACATGGGAAAGGTGTGGTTAGTGTGGGGGGGGGTGGAGGAAGGAGGGATGGAGGGGGGTGGAGTGGAGGTGAGAGGTAGGAGAGTGCGTGGAGGGGAGTAGAGTGAGATGAGAGGAGAGAGGCAGGAGAGTGCGTGGAGGGGGGTGGAGTGGAGATGAGAGGAGAGAGGCAGGAGAGTGCGTGGAGGGGAGTAGAGTGAGATGAGAGGAGAGAGGCAGGAGAGTGCGTGGAGGGGAGTAGAGTGAGATGAGAGGGGAGAGGCAGGAGAGTGCGTGGAGGGGAGCGGTAGCATAGTGCGTGGAGGGGAGTAGAGTGAGATGAGAGGAGAGAGGCAGGAGAGAGCGTGGAGGGGAGTGGAGTGAGATGAGAGGGGAGAGGCAGGAGAGAGCGTGGAGGGGAGTGGAGTGAGATGAGAGGGGAGAGGCAGGAGAGTGCGTGGAGGGGAGTGGAGTGAGATGATAGGGGAGAGGCAGGAGAGTCCGTGGAGGGGAGTGGAGTGAGATGAGAGGGGAGAGGCAGGAGAGCGCGTGGAGGGGAGTGGAGTGAGATGAGAGGGGAGAGGCAGGAGAGTGCGTGGAGGGGAGTAGAGTGAGATGAGAGGGGAGAGGCAGGAGAGTGAGTGCGTGGAGGGGAGTAGAGTCAGTCTATGAAGGATTGTGAAGATATGTAATAAGGCAGGTGTTAGAGCGCTGATAGTTTCGCATTAATTTACGAAATATTCCATTCCCTTTCGAGCCCGAGTTCAAGTTGAGTTGAAATCAGTTGAATTTCCTCTCCTGTAAATGATCACTCGGACGGTTGAGTTTCTCTCTCTCGCTTGATTTGGACGTTAAATGAAGTCGTGCACCGCGAAGTGAACTCTCATCTCTCCCTCTCTTCCTTACTTCCGGACAAGCCCCTCTCTGTACCAGCGTGGACGGCACCCTCGTGTCCACCTTCTGAAGCGCTCGCTCGTCACCGTGGCGTGCGCGATGACACCACCACCACCACCACGTGACTTTTCTTTCGCGTTGTGCGCGGTGCTTTTAGCGCCACAGCGCGTGGATTTGTAGCGTTTGCTTTCATTTGTTTGCTGGTGACTTTGTGTGTTTCATATTGAAATCGCCTCCAGTGCTTTTTTGCTGCTGGCGGCAATAAAAGTTGTTTAAAAGTCAAATTCTCTTTCTCACTTCACTCCGGGCTGTGATGCGGCCCAGCATTTGAAGAGTTATACTGGTAGGAACCACCTGGTTCCACCAGCCCACAGGGGATTATTGTGTCCGTCCGTTCGTCGTGCATCCAAAAATGGGAGGGGTGGGGCTGGGTGGAGAGGGGAGGGTGGGGAGGGGCTGGGTGGGGGTGGGAGGGTGGGGAGGGACTGAGTGGGGAGGGTGGGGAGGGGCTGGGTGGGGAGGGTGGGGAGGGGCTTGGTGGGGAGGGGCTGGGTGGGGGGTGGGAAGGGTGGGGCTGGGTGGGGAGGGGCTGGTCACCCCGTGGTGCCCTTATAAAACTCAACGTTCAACCTACTCACGCCGGCTTGTGCCCGCCCTCACAGTCGGCCATATTTGCGGAATACACCACGCCGCCGTTGACCCTGGCCATTGACCGAGCAACCCAACGTTCCTACCAGCTCCCTCCGCAGGAATGGGTTTAATAATAAAGGTTTTTGGATTAATTCTCGTAAGTATTAATGTGTCCAAACCATCCACCACCCGACATATTGTTTACCACTTCTCAGCCCGCCGGTGTGTTGGAGAGTAAATCCACAACGTTTATAATCTGAGTAGTACGACGTTTCGCTGGTAATTACATCAACCAGCATCATTGGGCGATTTGACTGAGCAGTTGAAGAAGTTTCGCGTTGAGCTATAATTTGCGATGGCTGAAAAAAGAAGCTAATAGTTCAGTGGGCCGAACCTGGTAAGATGAAAAAAGAATACTCTTTGATTCTTTCGGTAAAGTCACGTCGGTGAAAAAATTAAAGTAAAAAATAAAAAATACAAATAAATAAATCACGGCGTTTCGATTGCAGCACAAGCAATCATCATTATTTTTTATTTTTTTATTTTTTCACCGACGTTACTTTACCGTAATAACCAACGAGTATGGATCCCTGCAGTCACGAAAACTTCAAATCTAGAATAAAAAAAGAATAGTTTAGTTTTCATTGTGTATATATTATATTTTAAGTGTTTTGTTTGCCTTTCCTACGCTTTGCACTCCTACCGTGTTTGTTTGAATTGCTTCTTGTTGCTTCTTGTTGTTAAATGGACATGCGTGAAAGAAAGAGCTTCATAGCTCATCGGATTTCACCTCCTGCAGTATAAATAAACATTCTGATTGACGTGCTGTGACGAAGGCCCCGTTGGCCGAAACGTCGCTTGTTACGTGTAAACCACTTTTTGAAGGCAACGGGGTTGTTATTAAGGAATGTTGCGAGTTTTTTCATTACTTTATTTATTTTAAATGTTAGTCTTATTATTATCATCATCCTCATCTGTGTGATTACGTTATGACAGGAGAAAGACATCCGGGCATCGCCGTGGCTCGGGGCGGTTTCGATGCTGTCGCTTTGAGATGCCATCACAATGAGACCTCAATCTCAAGTCGATCCCCCCTTCACTATCAGATGATTTTATTGTGACCCCCCCGAAGACGAAAACAACAACAACAACAGACAAGGATCTCCCGTGAAAGCCTCTAAAAGGTTTTTTTTTTCTTTTGGTGATGGGAGGGTGGGGGGTAAGTGCTTTTATAGCGAGTAGCATCTATTTAAACTAAACTAAAGATTTTTTGTTCGTCGATTGAAAGCTTTCGTGACTGCAGGGATTCATATTCTTGGTTCTTTCGGTAAAGTAACGTGGAAGGGAAATAATAAAATAATAAAAATAACACAAAAAAATTCTCACGACGTTTCGATTGCAACACACCTGATGATTATTGCTTGTGTTGCAATCGAAACGTCGTGAGAATTTTATTATTTTTATTTTTATTATTTTATTATTTCCCTTCTACGTGACTTTACCGAAAGAACCAAGAATATAAATATTTTAATTTCACCAGGCAAGGCCCACTGAGCCTACACAGCTCTTTTTTCCCAAAGCGACCTGGCTTTCACAAATGAGAGGCCAACGAAGTGGCTTATCATCATCATCATCATCACGTTCCTAAATGTGGAGGAGAAATACCGGAGGAACCCGAGAAAAATCCGCGCCGCTACGTGGAGAGAGAGAGACACACAAACTCCAAATATACAGCAGGTGTCAGGGTCGGGATCAAACCCACGACCTCCTGTATATCAGGCGAGGTAGTTAACATCTCCTAGCCACCGTGATGATGAGAGAGAGAGAGACACGCAAACTCCAAATATACAGCAGAAGGCGTCAGGGTCGGGATCAAACCCACGACCTCCTGTATACCAGGCGAGGTAGTTAGCATCTCATAGCCACCGTGATGATGAGAGAGTGAGAAACACGCAAACTCCAAATATACAGCAGCAGGCGTCAGGGTCGGGATTGAACCCACGACCTGCTGTATACCAGGCGAGGTAGTTAACATCTCTTAGCCACCGCGGCGTCTTAGATCCCGCACTGCGCACGATTGGGTGGGTGGCCAACACCACTCACGGCCGCCTTTGTCTTCCCCGTGCTGACACTCAGACATACACAAAGACCCCCCCTCTCCCTCCCCCCCATATCTTTCAACAGTCTGTTTGGTCAAGTGCTGATAGCGAATAGCACCTATGAAGATCAGGGGGGGGGGAGGGGTGGTCAGCACCACCCCCGGCCCACCCGCCTTTGTCTCCCCCAGTGCTGATGTTTTTTTACACACACTCCACCGCGTGTACTCATTGAAGGCCGAGTCGACCTAGGGGAGGCCCGGGACATCGACCAAAAATCGGCCGCCACTCGACTTGGCCGCGGAGTTGGGAGGATTCGGTCCATTTCGAGTTGAATTGAAATCAGTGGAATTTCCTCTCGTCGAGATGATCACTCGGGGGGGGGGGGTTGGTCAGCCTCTCGCTCGATTTGGACGTTAACTCAACTCGTGCACCGCGAAGTGAGACCGTGTCTACTCCCCCCTTCCCCCACATCGAGAACCCGGGTCAACCAGGTCGGTAGCGCAGTGCGCTAACCATTGCACCGCCGCTCCCCGCTGAAGCAGCAGCAGCAGCAATTATTAATATATTTTAAAAAATAATTTTGGGATGAAAAAGGAGACGATGAATGGGCCAACAGATGTCGGCTTCGTCGCTTTAAATTTTTTTTTGGTCTCTTAACTGGAGCCGGTGAATTTTTTTGACCGAAGAGTTTTTTTCCGTTTTTGACTTGATCACAGATTCCCCAATAGGTCCGTGAGTGAGTGATAGAGAGAGAGAGAGATGAACAGGGCCCGTCTGTTGCTGTAGACAGGAGGCTATTTGAAAGCGGCGGTGGATGAGTCACTTTGTTGCGACATGAAAAGCACCACCTCGCTATGCATGTGGCAATGATCATTTTTCATAGAAAAAAAAGTATTTTTTTCCCTTTCTTCTTTTTAACTTTTCTTTTTGAGTGCCGAGGCAGTCGAAAGGGTACTCGATGTTTGAGCCATCCCGTCTCGTGAATGTGTCACGTTTAAAAAAGAGATAGATCATTTGGAAAAAAACAAATCAAAACCAAACCAATAGGGCCTCGTGTGCGTTTAGAGACAACGAAAAGAGCGCTGGGAGAAAGTGGTGACCAACCCAGCCACCCGAGTTCGATTCCCGCTCACGACCCAACATCGGCGCTGGAATATCTGCGCTTTCTCAACTGCACTTGCCCCTCCCCCAGCGGTCTGTTCAAAGGCTATACGTGGGAACTTTGTCTTTGTGAGTGTCAGCGTAATACTCTTAGGTTTTTGTCGGTAAAGTCACGTAGGTACAAAATAATAAAAATAAAATAGATGAAAATAAATCAATTAAATCACGACGTTTCGGAGGCAACACAAGTCTCCGTCTTCAGGTGGGTCCGTCAGCGTAATGTTCGTGGGGAGGGGTGGCGCAGTGGTGAACGCCACCGCGCTACGAGCCCAGCGAGACGAGTTCGATTTTCGCTCACGGCACAACGCCAGTGACTTCATCTGAATGGGTCCTGGGCCTCCCCTATGTTGACTTAGCCTGAAGCGGTGTGTCAATGTCACAACTGGGGAGACAAAGGCGGCCGGGCGTGGTGCTGGCCACCCACCCCCTCGTGTACCGTGCCTTCTTTCAAAGGTGATAATTGCTAACAGCACTTGCCCCAAAAGTATGTTACGGCTATACTGGGGGGTCTATCTTTGTCTCTATCTTTGTGCATGAGTATGTAAGTCTCGCTGTAGAATATGTACTGTAAGTGTCGCTGTAGAATATGTTTTAAGTGTTGATGCACGGGGATATTATTGTCTGCTTTGAGTTCGAATCCTGCTAACGGCAAAATATTATATTTGCATATCTGAACGTGTCCTGGGCCTACCCTTAGGACGGGGGAGAGAGAATTAACATCTCCTAGCCACCGTGATGATGATGAGCGAGAGAGAGAGAGAGACACGCAAACTCCAAATATACAGCAGAAGGCGTCAGGATCGGGGTCGAACCCACGACCTCCTGTGTACCGGGCGAGGTAGTTAACATCTCATAGCCACCGTGATGATGATGAAAGAGAGAGAGACACGCAAACTCTAAATATACAGCAGCAGGCGTCAGAATCGGGGTCGAACTCACGACCTCCTGTATACCAGGCGAGGCAGTTAACATCTCCTAGCCACCGTGATGATGATGAGAGAGAGAGAGACACGCAAACTCCAATTATACAGCAGCAGGCGTCAGGGGTCGGGATCGAACCTACGTGCTCCTGTACACCGGGCGAGGTAGTTAACATCTCCTAGCCACCGTGATGATGATGAGCGAGAGAGACACGCATCTCCAAATATACAGCAGGCGTCAGGGTCGGGATCGAACCCACGACCTCCTGTGTACCGGGCGAGGTAGTTAACATTTCCTAGCCACCTTGATGATGATGAGAGAGAGAGACACGCAAACTCCAATTATACAGCAGCAGGCGTCAGGATCGGGGTCAAACCCACGACCTCCTGTGTATCAGGCGAAGTAGTTAACATCTAGCTCCAGTAACCCCCCCCACCACCCCGTGTGTGGGAACCGGAGTCGTGATGGAGGAGGATGTTGAGTTGGAGGCGGGGGGAGGAGGAGCGACGTCTTCCCAAAGAGTCGCGGTGTCTAGACACAGCGTTATTACACGCAAGACGGAGACACACACACACAGCCTTCACGCTCCAAATTAGGGGTTATTGTGCAAGGTGGGGGGAGGGTAGGGAAAATGTGGGTGGGGGGGGTATGGGCGGCTAGGGTTTGGATAGAGAAAAGCATGGGAAATGGATGGACACGTCCGATTTAGCTTGATCGCGACATCCACTAACACAGCACACAACACACACACACAAAGAACACACACACAACACACACGCAGCATACACACAGCACACACACAGCACACACACACACAGCACACACACAGCACACACACAACACACACGCAGCACACACGCAGCACACACACACAGCACATACACAGCACACACACAGCACACAGAACACACACACACAGCACACGCACAGCACACAGCACACACGCAGCACACACGCAGCACACACACACCACACACACACAGCACGCATACAACACAGCACACACGCAACACACACACAACACACACAGCACATACACAGCACATACACAGCACACACGCAGCACACACACAGCACACACACACAACACACACAACACACAACACACACACAAACACAGCACACACACAAACACAGCACACACACGCAGCACACAACACACACACACAACACACACAGCACACACACAGCACACAAACACAGCACACACACACAGCACACACACACACACAAAACGCAGCACACACACACAACACACACACAACACGCAGCACACACACAAACACAACACACACAGCACACACACGCAGCACACAAAACACAACACACAGCACAAACACAGCACACACACAACACACACACAGCACACATACAGCACACAGCACACGCACAGCACACACACAACACACACACAGCACACATACAGCACACACACACAACACACGCACAGCACACGCACAGCACACATACAGCACACATACAGCACACAGCACGCGCACAGCACGCGCACAGCACACGCACAGCACACACACAGCACACATACAGCACACATACAGCACACAACACACACACAGCACACACACAGCACACGCACAGCACACGCACAGCACACACACACAGCACACACACAGCACACATACAACACACACACTGCACACATACAGCACACAGCACACGCACAGCACACACACAACACACACACAGCACACATACAACACACAGCACACACACGCAGCACACACAACACACACACAGCACACATACAGCACACAGCACACACACAGCACACGCACAGCACACGCACAGCACACACACAGCACACACACAGCACACGCACAGCACACACACAGCACACGCACAGCACACGCACAGCACACGCGGGGGCGACTGCACCATGCACCGCACGGCGATGCTGGCCACAGACGCGCACGCGTTAATAGAGGCAAAGACAAAGATTGCCCCTGGTACAGCTTCTGACAGGCTGTTGGGGGCAAGTGCTGTTAGCGAGCAGCACCTATGAAGGCCGGCACCGTGGCACACGAGTGGCTGTGGTGGCCAGCACCACGCCCGGCCGCCTTTGTCTCCCCAGCGGCGACGTTTACACACCGCGCCAGGTACTCATTTGATGCTGAGTCGACCTAGGGGAGCCCCAGGACCGGTTCAGATTTTCGTCACGGCTCTCCAGAAAATCGAACTCGGGTGGCCAGGTTTGTGGCACAACACGCCAACCACTGCACCACCGCTCCCCCCGAAAATACCGTGGACACGCAGAGCGATATCGTCTTGAAATCGTGGCCGCGTCTATAATTAGGGGCCGTCCATAAATGACGTCACGCGATTTTGGACGATTTTTGACCCCCCCCCAATTGTCAAATATGACGTCACAAAGCTCTGCCCCCCCCCCCAAACAAATAAAAATAAAATATGCTTCAAATCGCTTTAAACTATTGTCATAGTAGTGCGTATTTAATGTGGCGCTGCACTCTGATGTTGTAGGAGAAAACATTTATTAAAGAGTCTATTTAATTAAGTAGAACGTGTTGTCTATATTTACTTAAAGTTGCGCATTGTCATATGACGTCACATTTCTCAAACCCCTCTCCTTCCCTCGTCACACATCGTCACAAATGTCTGACCCCCCACCCCCCTTAGGTGCGTGACGTCATTTATGGACGGCCCCTTTTGAGTGCGCAAGTTAACGACTGTGTGACTCACGTCAACCCACCATCACATCACAAGGACACTCACTGTCTGGGGCAGCTCATTAGATTCAGCCGCAGAAAAGTTTCTGACTCGAAAGACAAAGATCCCCCGTGTAGCCTTAACAGACTGTTGGGGCAAGTGCTGTTAGCGAGCACCTATGAAGGCCGGAACGGCACACGAGATGGGTGAGTAGCCAACACCACGCCCGGCCGCCTTTGCCTTCCCAGTGGCGATGTTTACACACCGCACCAGGTACTCATTTGAGGCTGAGTCGACCTAGGGGAGGCCCAGGACCGCTTCGGATAACACTATGTAACACGATTTTTTGTTCTTGGGTAGTAAGTGTTATTTTCTCATTGCTTATGCCTCAAAAGTACAGAAAACGGCCATTGTTACTGTATTGTCCCACAAACTTTGCTTTTGTAGTGGTGGTGTGGTGGTGTAGTGGTGGTGTGGTGGGTAGTGGTGGTGTGGTGGAGTGGTGGGTGGTGTGGTGTGGTGGTGTGGTGGAGTGGTGGGTGTGGTGGTGTAGCGGTAAGCGCGCCGCGCTACAAACCCGGCGACCCGAGTTCGATTCCCGCTCACGGCAAATCTGCAACAAACTCCCTCTCCACGTCCGCCTCTCCCCCTCCGCTTGCCTTTGTGTTGTGCCCCGTCTCTTCTCTCTCCTCCGCCCTTCGTCTTCCGCCAGCGTCACCCAACGCCCTCAACGCCTCCTCCACCTCGCTCCCTCCACCCGAGTCACTGCCCCATCCCCGGCGAGCACTGCGAAACGCCTGGGTGATAGGCGCTTTATGAATACAGATAGGAATAGAACACCTGAACCGGTCCTGCGGCCATCCCCTCGGTCGACTCAGCCTAAAAACGAGTACCGGGTGCGGTGTGCCAAAAATTGTCGCCACTAGGGGAGACAAATGCGGTCGGGCGCGGTGGTGTTGGTCACCCACCCCCTCGTGTGCCGTTCGGGCCTTCAGATGTGCTGCACGCTAACGGCACTTGCCCCAACATTCTGCTGAGGCTATACGGGTGATCTTTGTGTGCGCGTGTGAAAGTCTGTGTGTGTATGTATGTCTTCGGAACAGAACCCTCCCCCCCCCCCCTTCGTAAATCGGGGACTGCCCAAATCCTCGCGGGATCCTGCTCGTAACTCAACATACTGAGTCGGAGTTGGAGGCAGTCGCCCGACACTCTAGCGATGGAGGAGAAGGACGCTCACAACAACGAGCGGGAACGCAGGGCGGATAAATTGCAGCGAGGTGGCACAGTGGGTCTGCCAGTCGTCTCAGTCAGTCAACCCATGGCACCACCTGGGTCTGCTCCGTGACCTCCTGTGAAGAACATCCGAACCCGGTCCTGGGCCTCCTCTAGGTCGACTCAGCCTAAAATTATTGCTTGGTGCGGCGTGTATAAAATCGCCACTGGGGGGGGGGGGGGGGGAACAAAGACGGCCAGGCGTGGTTACTTTGCCACCCATCCACCCCCCTTCAAGTGGTGCCGTGTCGACCTTCATAGGCGCTGCTACTCGCCAATAGCACTTGCCCCCAAAAGTCTGCCGAGGCTATCCGGGTGATCTTTGTTTAACGGCAGAAGCGTTACGTGAATTTGAAAATCGGTTCCACCTCCGTTTGTAATCACTCGGTGCCCTCTGTAATTGTCGAGTTTAAATTAACTTCCGGACCGGATTGAGTGGTCAGGCTGCCAGAGAACGGCAATTAGAGTCCTCGGTTTTCATTGCGACGGCGTTTAAATGCAAGCAGTTAGGTACAACGAGGTGACTGGGTTGGAGGGAAAATAGTTCATAATAGCCATGTCAGAGAGACCGAGTCCTCCTTTGTGTGGATTAATTGCAGCAGATTAAATATGTAATTTTAGATGTTGTTATCCTACTCAATTGTCTGTTGAGAAGCCGAGTGGATCTCGTCCGCTCCCCCTCCTCACAGACAGAATCAACGGCGGAGTGCCGGGCGCCACCGAGGAGATGGAGCGATCAAACAGAATGTCACGTGGTCGGGGAATTCCGACACCGCAGGACAATGACTCGGAGAGGTCCTCATCCAGCAGTGGATTGCGAAATGATGGGGATGAGAAAGTGCCGCGGTGGCTAGGAGATGTTAACTGCCTCGCCTGGTATACAGGAGGTCGTGGGTTACATCCCGACTCGGACGCCTGCTGCTGTATATTTGGAGTTTGCGTGTCTCTCTCTCTCATCATTACGATGGCTAGGAGATGTTAACCACCTCGCCTGGTCTACAGGAGGTCGTGGGTTACATCCCGACTCGGACGCCTGCTGCTGTATATTTGGAGTTTGCGTGTCTCTCTCTCTCATCATTACGATGGCTAGGAGATGTTAACCACCTCGCCTGGTCTACAGGAGGTCGTGGGTTACATCCCGACTCGGACGCCTGCTGCTGTATATTTGGAGTTTGCGTGTCTCTCTCTCTCATCATCATCACGGTGGCTAGGATATGTTAACTACCTCGCCTGGTATGCAGGAGGTCGTGGGTTAGATCCCGACCCTAATGCCTGCTGCAGTATATTTCGAGTTTGCATGCTCTCCCCATGGTCGCGTGGATGTTTCTCCGGGTCCTCCGGTTTTCCCCTCCACATTCAGAAACGTGCGTTAAGAGTATTTGACTCCTATACATTTCCACACGATGATGAAAAGTCACTTTCGTGGAGCTATCATTTGTGCTCGCCAGGTCGCTTCTAAAAAAAGAAGCTACACCTCTCATTGGGCCTTACCCGGTAAAGTAAAAAAAAAGTTCGCAAAGTTTAGTTTACGATGCGTTCGATGGTTTTGGGGTTTCGTGGCCGCACACTCGCAATGCCGCCGAATCTTTGATGGCTGCCCTCTGTGGCATCACGTGGCCGCATCGGCCACGTGGTCCGGTCCTCATTCTGTCGATGGTGGAGCACCGGCGGCGTGGAAGGTTGACACCGGGGAGATTTGACGGCAGGGTTTCGCACGAGACGTTCACTTCGCGACAAGAGACAATCGAACCGCAAAACGCTGACATTCTGTTTCTAGATTTGAAGCTTTCGTGACTGCAAGGATTCATACTCTTAGGTTGTTTCGGTAAAGTCACGTAGGTAAAAAGAAATAAGAAAAATAAATTTTTATTTCTATTATAATTTTTATTATTTATTTTTACCTACGTGACTTTACCGAAAAAACCTAAGAGTAAGAGCTGACATTCTGGCTTCAAATTCCCGATTTCAGCCGGCCGTGGTTAAACCTGGGTTCAAAGTTCAAAGTTCATTTATTAGGTATAGCCCTGTGAGCCATTCGGCTCTTGAATCGGGTGCAACTGCAACAAACAAAAAAACATGAACAAGAAACATCTTAAAGTGACTATGTGCAAACAGAAAATCCAAGAAAAGACAGCAAAATATTGCAGAAAAATCACCGTACACCAACCCTGTGCAAATATCCTAGTGGGATGCAAGTCAAACAACAACAACCACAAGACAACTTAGATTAAGGCCATCAGTCTAACACTGTACTACAACAAACAAACATGGCCAAACCAAAAAACTTTTCGAAAATCACCAAATTAAAGCCATAAAAGCAATGAAACCTGGGTTATCGGGCGCAGTGTGCTGATGGTTGTTATCAGCTGCTGGTGGACGATAATCTTTAAGGAACCATCCCCCCCTCCCACGAATCATCACCTCGACTGCCCTCGAGTCCAGCACGCCACTCCCGTTCCATCTCGACAAGTTCATTAACAAAGGTAGCGGGGGGGGGTAGCAACTGCGCGTGTTTTGTTTAATTATTCTGCTCGCTCGAGCGTTATCGTATTCCTGTCGATATCGCAACGCGTGGAGGCTATTTTGTTTTACTCAATCTCTCTTTTAAACTTTAATCAGCCACCCATCGTTGATTCAATTTAGCGAGAGTATTGATTTACAGGCTCTGCCCGCACGTGTCATACAAGACACTGCCCGAGCGCGCGTGCGTGCGTGCGCCAACTTTGTGGGCGGTGTGGGAAGCATTTTTGTTCCACAACCGCAACAACAAGCCTGTGAACGAGTCCGTTAAACGAGCATTCCGTTTATTTAGCGGAATCGTTACACATCCATGTCGGGATACCGTTCATCTAAATCAGCTGAAGCCACCCAGTAAACCACGTGACTTATGCGTGGCCACGTCACTCTGAACGCCTCCCCTCTCCCCGCCCATTGAGAAAACAGACGCCGCTCCATGCAGTAGCAGCAGCAGCGTCGAGTCCCCGATGCAGCCTCCTCCTCCTCCTCTGATTCCTCATCTCTCTTGACCCCTCTGCTCCCGTTACTCCACTCCTTTCCCATCATTTTCCTCTTATGTGCGCCACGGCGGCTAGGAGATGTTAACTACCTCGCCTAGTCTACAGGAGGTCGTGGGTTCGATCCCGACCCTGACGCCTGCTGTATATTTGGAGTTTGCGTGTCTCTCTCTCTCTCATCATCATCACGGTGGCTAGGAGATGTTAACTACCTCGCCTGGTATACAGGAGGTCGTGGGTTCGATCCCTACCCTGACGCCTGCTGCTGTATTTTTGGAGTTTGCGTGTTTTTGCTCATCATCATCACGGTGGCTCGGAGATGTTAACTACCTCGCCTGGTATACAGGAGGTCGTGGGTTTGATCCCTACCCTGACGCCTGCTGCTGTATATTTGGAGTTTGCATGTTCTCCCCATGATCGCGTGGATTTTTTCTCCAGGTCCTCCAGTTTTTCCCTCCACATTTACAATTAACGTGCGATTCGAGTCTTTGGCTGCTGCTATACATTTCCACGTGATAATATGAGCAACTTTGTTGAGCTATCATTTGTGGCCAGGTCGCTTTTGAGAAAGAGCTCCATAGCTCAGTGGGCATTACCTGGTAAAAATTAAAAGATTATCTTTAGTTTAGTTTTTTTACCATTATTTCTGTATTTATTTCTCCCTTACGACAACTGTTGTTGTTGCCTGTGCCTTTTATCTTGGTGCCATTTCTTTATTCGTTTCTATTTTTAATATGCTTGCAACCAGAGTTTTAATTTGCTTGGTAGTAGCTGTATATAGTGTTTGTTCTCGTATATATATATAATTCATATACAGCGTTGTGGGATGCAATTAGTATGAATGCCGCAATATAACATTAAATTATTATACTGGTAGGAACCACCTGGTTCCACCAGCCCACAGGGGATTATTGCGTCCGTCCGTCCGTTGTGCATCCAAAAATGGGAGGGGTGGGGCTGGGTGGAGAGGGGAAGGTGGGGAGGGGCTGGGTGGAGAGTGGCTGGTTACCCCGTGGTGCCCTTATAAAACTCAACGTGTAACCTACTCACGCCGGCTTGTGCCCGCTCTCACAGTCGGGCATATTTGCGGAATACACCACGCCGCCGTTGACCCTGGAAATTGACCGAGCAACCCAACGTTCCTACCAGCTCCCTCCGCAGGAATGTGTTTAAATCGACCTCTCATCTACCGGGGGGGAGTAAGGCTCTCCGCAGGACATTCACAGCAATGATCATTTACTTCTCAGAGCTCATGGAATTTAGACGAATCAATTGCCGTTCCAAATTTTACGCGATGAGCATATTTTGCATGCATGTATGTATCTATGTTGAACTTATTTAGCACCAGTACTTAGCCAAACGCGCCCATCGGGCTGAGATGATAAACTCACTGCACTTGAGAACTCGGCTTTAACCGCTGGTGTCTGAGACCTGGATTCGAACCCAGGCTTACAGAGGTGCAAGCTCAGCGCTCTGACCTCTGACCCACCCAGCCACCGAGGAATACATTTAATTTAATGTTATACATTACGTCGTTTTGCGTAGAACGAGCACCCATTTCTGACAGAGATGACTCTTGCCTATGCACATCGGGCAGTTAATCAGCGCTGGTACAAGCAAAGCCGGTCTCTGCCGATGAAACACTGAACGTCGACACCGATCCGCAACTTTGCTTTCATTGAATTACGTTTCCAAAAGGCCGTGCGGCTGATGTGATGAGTAAAAAAAAACCTTTCGTGTTAGTCATTTACGGCACGTCCACTGAAAACGTGAATGCGTGTCTGTCAAGGGCATTCATTACCAGTGGCTGTCTCAAGCGCCAAATAAAACCTTCATTACCTCTGGATATATTTGTTTTTAATTTTCGGAAGAATAAATAGGTCTCATCAGAGATTTCCAAAGCATGACAAAGCGGCTCACCGGTCGCACATCACTCAATGTCACGAATTCACAAAACAGAAACTTTCGAAACATCGTCGCCCAGAGACCAATAAATATAAATATGAAATATCAGACGCAAGACGCGGCACTGAAGAATCGTCGACTCGAGGTTTCCCCAGATGTTTGAAGCTCCAACTTTTTGGGGCAGGAAGCTTAGCTCAGCAGGTTTTTGCCCTGGATACCTCCACCAATGCATTATCAAGAGGTGGCTAGAGGATAATGGAGGGCAACGTAGCGATATTAATTGTTGTATTGTACTCGAATGTTCCCCACGTCTATGCCCTTCCCACCTTCACCGAGCCGCACATGACCGCCACAGCCTGACCTTGCAGTTTCAGTTTTCAGTTTCATTTATTAGGTAGAGCCCTGTGAGCCATTCGGCGCTTGAATCGGGTGCACCCGCAACAAATAAAAAACAAAAGCACGAACAAGATGACATCTTAAAGTGACTATGCGCGAACAGAAAAATCCAGGAAAAAACTGCAAAGTCTTCCAGAAAAAAAGCACCGTACACCAACGCTGTGCAAAAATCCCAGTAAGATGCAAGTCAAACAACAACAACTACAAGACAACTTAGATTAAAGCCATCATTCTAACTCCGTATTACAACACACATGGCCAAACCAAAAAACTTTTCGAATCACCAAAATAAAGCCATGAAAGCAATGTAACAGTGATCATCGGAACTGTGACCGAAATTTCACAATTAACGACATCAACAACATGTACCACCAATTCTAGATTTGAAGCTTTCGTGACTGCAAGGATTCATACTCTTAGGTTCTTTCGGTTAAGTCACGTAGGTAAAAAAATAATAATGATAATAATAATAAAAGAAAATAATAATAAATGAAAATAACTAAATTAAATCACCTGAGGACGGCTGCTTGCGTTGTGGCCGAAACGTCGTGAGAATTGTATTTTATTATGTTTTATTTTTATAATTTTATTATTTCCCTTCTACGTGACTTTACCGAAAGAACCAAGAAGATAAATCACGACGTTTCGGAAGCAACACAAGCCTCCGTCATCATTAGCGTGTGAACACGCTACGGTAATTTTACTGGAGCAGTTACACCTGATGACGGAGGCTTGTGTTGCTTCCGAAACGTCGTGATTTAATTGAGTTATTTTCATTTATTATTATTTTACTTTATTATTATTTTACCTACGTGACTTTACCGAAAGAACCTAAGAGTATACTATGGGAACCTCATTTGCCAGTAAAAATATGATAATTGGTTCTTTACCCTTCTATCTGGCAACAAAACTGACACCTTTTTACAAGGAGTCATGTTTGCATAGACCGCAATACCTGCAGTCATAATACAAACAAAAGAACATAACTCTGATAGCTGTCTCGGGTGTGGACCAATCAACTTCAAGGACAGTGCACATTATCAGAGTTATGTTCTTTTGTTTGTATTATGACTGCAGGTATTGCGGTCTATGCAAACATGACTCCTTGTAAAAAGGTGTCAGTTTTGTTGCCAGATAGAAGGGTAAAGAACCAATTATCAACCTAAGAGTATGTTCCACCAAACCCTGCAGCCATAGCTGGCCGCATGAGCCACTCCACAACAGCAGGAGGAACATCAGTAGGAGTATCACGATTTTCAAATGCACCTTTTGCAGGACGCAAACTCATTATTGTGAATTCAATCAATAAGTGCAGTCTGTGTTCTCCCCTCCCCCCCAGGTGCGTGACGTCATTTATGGACGGCCCCTTATAAAGATAAAAAACACCACACGGCTTATTATTTGGTTCTTTCGGTGAAGTAACGTCTAAAGATAAAATAATAAATTAAATTAAATAATAGAATACGACGTTTCGATTGCAACACAAGCAATCACCATCAGGTATAATGAAATAGCGACATAAAATCTAACCAGAAAACTATAGACAGACATATTAGCAGACAGATATCACCAAGATACACAGAGAGAGCAACACAGGTAACAGAGAGGGGTGATCGTCTCTGTGGGGTGGCCTTAAATAGACAGAGGGGGGCGGAGGCAGAGAGAGGGAGGGGGGTTAGAGAAAAAATTAGCATATCAATGAGTGGACAACAAAACGTGGTGCTGCAAGTACGATGACACGGCAATTTATTATTTTATCTTTAGACGTGACTTAACCGAAAGAACCAAATAATAATTCCTGCAGTCACGAAAGTTCTAAAATTAAGATTGAACCACACGGCTTTGCTGGAGAACAGACTGACGGTACTTACGTTTCCGTCTTAAATCGATCACCGAAGGATGATGGATTAACTCCGTTTTCATCAACAACTCCCCGAACGTGAGATGAACATCTTGGGGGGGGGTCCTCCTCCTCCTCTTCTACGTTTTCTTCTTCAAAGCGATCACTCTGATAGCTCAGGGGCTACCCGCACGGAGCGAGCGATTGGGCAATGTATTGTATTGTAATGTATCGACAATGTATAGTATTGTAATGTTTTGACAATGTATAGTATTGTAATGCATTGATAATGTATTGTATTGTAATGTATCGACAATGTATAGTATTGTAATGTTTTGACAATGTATAGTATTGTAATGTTTTGACAATGTATAGTATTGTAATGCATTGATAATGTATTGTATTGTAATGTATCGACAATGTATAGTATTGTAATGCATTGATAATGTATTGTATTGTAATGTATCGACAATGTATAGTATTGTAATGTTTTGACAATGTATAGTATTGTAATGCATTGATAATGTATTGTATTGTAATGTATCGACAATGTATAGTATTGTAATGTTTTGACAATGTATAGTATTGTAATGCATTGATAATGTATTGTATTGTAATGTATCGACAATGTATAGTATTGTAATGTATTGACAATGCATTGTATTGTAATGTATTGACAATGTATAGTATTGTGACGTATCGACAATATATTGTATTGTAATGTATTGACAATGTATTGCTGTGTATTTGGAGTTTTCGTGTCTCTCCCTCTCTCCACCCCCCCATGGTGTTTTTTCTCGGGGTCCTCCGGTGTGTTCCCCTCCACATTGAGAATGAACATCCACGCGTTGAAGTGTATTCGTCTGCCACAAATGTCCACGATGATGATGACGACGACGATGATGATCGTTGAGTTTGTATTTGTGATCGCCAGTTGGCTTCTATTTAGCAGCTCAGTGGGCCTAGCGTGGTAACATGATAAAGAAAATAGTTGAAAATCGTTCATAGTTTAGTTCACACTTCCAACCGCGAACCAACGCACGCAGAAGTGGGGATCAACGCGACCGGGTAGGCAGGGAGGGGGGGTGTTGGGGGGGGGGTGTTGACGGGGGGGGGGGGGGTGTTGGGGGGGGGTGTTGGGGGGGTGGAGCTATATTACCGCCGTAAATATCCCGTGACACAAACAAATAAACAACAACAAACAAACAACAACAACATCAAACAACACAAGATGAAAAGCAAAGAATTCTAGATTTGAAGCTTTCGTGACTGCAAGGAATCATCTTCTTAGGTTTTTTCGGTAAAGTCACGTAGAAAGTAAAATAAAATAAAAAACAAAAATCACGACGTTTCGGAGGCAACACAAGTCTCCGTCATCAGGTGGGACCGTCACAGTCAGATTAGCTGTATCAAGTGAGGCAATGATTCAAGATGTAATCCCTTAAAAGCGAGTTGAGGGGGGAGGGAGAGGGAGGGGGGAGCTCATCAGACTATGGTAGCCAATGAAAGGAACGTATCGGGAGGGAGGGGGGGCGAGGCCAAAAGGGTGGGCGATGGACGTGGAAGCGCTTGTGCGCAAGCGACCAGCCACTGCACCCGCCAACACAATGGGCAGAGAGGAGGAGGGGAGGTCTAATACACATGATAGACAAAAGAACGAAAATGATGATGGGTACAAACTTAGGGGGAGCTCATCAGACTATGGTAGCCAATGAATGGAACGTATCGGGAGGGAGGGGGGGGGCGGGGGGGGGGCGAGGCCAAAAGGGTGGGGGACGGACGTGGAAGCGCTTGTGCGCAAGCGGCCAATTACTGCACACGCCAACACAATGGAGAGAGAGGGGGAGGGGGGGTCTGATACACATGATAGACAAAAGAACGAAAATGTCCATGTTTATACCAATGCTGGCTGAACAATGAAGAGAGTACTGTTAAAATAACTGGGGATGTTAACACTCGGTAAAGTACAGTAAAATAGTGCCTGTCAGATAAGATGGTCCAAAAAAATTTGTGATTAAGTCTTTTTTGCGTGGTTGATAACATCTTTCCAATGATTACTAAGTTTGTACCCATCATCACGGTTGAAATTATGTCTGTGTTTGTATATTTGTATGGCTTCGTGTACAAACCTTTGATGGTAGCCGGGAGGTTTGCAGAGAACCTTGGTCTCGGAAAAGACAATTTCATGAGAGCCCACCGAGTTGTAGCAATGATCGGCCACGGCAGAAGAATCAGTTCTGCCGTGTTTCAGATCTGACTTGTGCTCGCGCACACGATCAGAAACATGACGTTTCGTTTCTCCAATGTAGCAATCACCACAAATGCAACTCAAT
>NC_136165.1:4238628-4292412 GCF_965212315.1 Lampetra planeri
CGAGGGGGATGGAGGGAGTGGGGGATGGGGGGAGCAGGGGGGGGGGGATGGGGGGGGGATGGGGGGGAGCGAGGGGGATGGGGGGGAGCGAGGGGATGGGGGCTGGGGGGGAGCGAGGGGGATGGGGGTGGGGGGGAGCAGGGGGGGATTGGGGGGAGCGAGGGGATGGGGGGTGGGGGGGGAGCGAGGGGGATTGGGGGAGCGAGGGGGGTGGAGGGAGTGGGGGATGGGGGGGAGCGGGGGGGATGGGGGGTGGGGGGGGGAGCGAGGGGGATGGGGGGAGCAAAGGGGGGGGGAGCGAGGGGATGGGGGTGGGGGGGGAGCGAAGGGATGGGGGAAAGCGAGGGGGATGGAGGGAGTGGGGGGTGGGGGGGGCGAGGGGGATGGGGGGAGCGAGGGGGATGGGGTGGGGGGGGGAGGGGGATGGGGGGAGCGAGAGGGATGGGGTGGGGGGGGGCGAGGGGGATGGGGGGGGGTCGTGAGGATTTGCACGGAGCCCAGGGGTTGTAAATCTGCGGGCTCGGGGAGCGGCAGTCGCGTGTGGCTCTTGAAGGGCGGCGGTGGCGGCTCTGGACATTGGGAAGTAAAAACAAAAGTAAAGTGGCTCTTCTTGCTATTTTGGGTTTTTGCCAAACCCTGACCAGTTTACCATGGCAGTCCAGTTCACCATGGGAGTCCATCTTCTTGGTTCTTTCGGTAAAGTCACGTAGAAGGGAAATAATAAAAAAAATAAAAATCAAACATAATAAAATACAATTCTCACGACGTTTCGGCCACAACGCAAGCAGCCGTCCTCAGGTGAAGAACAGGTCTGTCGGAAAGACAGCGTCTGAATGAGCACCACCACGCTTGGCAGCGTATATTTAAGCTGCTGGGTTAGGGGTGAGGCGGCTGGGCGTGGTGCTGGCCACCCACCCACCCGCTCGTGTGCCGTGCCGGCCTTCATAGGTTGCTACTTGCTCACAGCACTTGCCCCTACATTCTGGTAATGGTAATTGTGGTAACGGTGGTGGTGGTGGCGATACTGATGCATATTTTCGTTTTCCATTCCTATACTTTGCGATATTTTCGCGTGTTGTTTTTGTTGTGTTTGTTGTTGTACCGTGATGACCCCCCCCCCCCCCCCCACCGTGCCCCATACTGGACAATCTGTGGAAAAAAGAGCTTCATAGCTCATCAGATTCCACTTGCACTTTAAACAAAATCTTCTGATTCTGATGATGACGTTGGTGGTGGTGGTGTGGTGTTGATGGCTCGCTCCGTGGAGAATGAATTAATGATCTGCCTTGCTCTTGTGTATGCGGCCACCAGCCCCCCGGCCCCCAAATCTCTGTTAATATTTAATGGGGGGAGGGGAGGGTGGTCACTGGGTCCCTGGGGGGGTGGTGGGGGCACGCAGAGATTTAGGGGCTCGTGCGTGGACAGAATCAGAATCTTTATTTAGACTGGTGAGGGAATCTGAGAAGCTGTGAAGCTCTGTTTCACCAAGATGTCCAGTAGGGGCGGGTGACAGCCAAGGTGGGTAGGAGATGTTAACTACCTCGCCTCGTGTACAGGAGGTCGTGGGTTCGATCCCGACCCTGACGCCTGCTGCTGTATAATTGGAGTTTGCGTGTCTGTCTCTCTCTCTCTCATCATCATCACGGTGGCTAGCAGATGTGAACTGCCTCGCCTGATCTACAGGAGGTCGTGGGTTCGATCCGGACCCTGACGCCTGCTGCTGTATATTTGGAGTGTGTTTTTCTCCGGATTTTCCGGTTTCCCCCTCCACATTTAGAATCAACATCACGCGTTTACAGCATCTGGCCGCTGTACATTTCCACGTAATGACTTGGGGACCGTCCATAAATGACGTCACGCGATTTTTGATGAATTTTGACCCCCCCCTCGTCACACGGCGTCACAAAAAGTTAGCCCCCCCCTCAAATATGACGTCACAAAGCTCTGCCCCCAAAATAAGACATGCTTCAAATCGTTTTAAACTATTGTCATTGTTGTGCGTATTTAATGTGGCGCTGCACTCTGATGTTGTGGGAGAAAACATTTATTAAAAGTCAATTTTATTGCGCATTTTGATGTGACGTTACATTTCTCACCCCCCCCCCCCTCGTCACACATCGTCACAAATGTCCCTCCCCCTAGGTGCGTGACGTCATTTATGGAATGCCTTTTGGCACGCTTGTGCCAAGTCATCACGTTAAGGCCACGTGAAGTGTTGAACGCCCGCTGGCAGGAGGTCACGGGGCAGACTCAGGTGTCTTGGTTGGCCTGACCGATTTGACTGGCCGATGCACCACCTGTGCCCCCCTACTGTGCCGACTTGCTGAGCTTTAGCCACCCGGCGTTGTTGTGAGCGTCGCTCCACTGCCCTCCGTTGTTGCTGGAGGGCGACTGCTTCCAACTGCCCAGCAGCAGCGTCCTCCACAGCACTTCACACGCACACACTGACAAAGACAAAGGTCCCCCGTATAGCCTCTAACAGACTGTTGGGGCAAGTGCTGTTAGCGAGCACCTATGAAGTTCGGCACGGCACACCAGAGGGAGTAGTTGGCCAACACCACGCCCGGCCGCCTTTGTCTCCCTAGTGGCAATATTTACACATCGCACCAGGTACTCATTTTGTTGCTGAGTCGACCTAGGGGAGGCCCAGAACCGGTGTTGACCGTGAGTGGGAATTGAACCCGGGTGGCCAGGGGTCGTGGCGTAGCGCAGCGCTGTCCGCTACACCACCGCCGCTCCCCGCACACACGCCGCTGACACTAACACCACACGGAGACACACGGATAAGTGCGGGCGTACAGACAACACGCGGGGTTGGGGGTGGACGAGGAGGGGGGAGGACATGCGGACGAATGTGTTGAGAGCGACAGATATTGAGTGATCGACAGAGATGGACGGAGTGCGCGGGGGGGTGGGGTGGAAACGGGGGGGGTTGGGGATTTGAGGATTGGCGTGGCCTGCGAGGTGTAACGAGAAAGAGGGAACCATGAGGACATGCGAATCACAGGCAGGCAGGCAGATAGATATGCAGACAGACACAAGGAACAGGCAGAGAGACACAGGGAGAGAAAGAGAGAGAGTCAGACGTGATGATGGATAGAGAGCCATACAGACAGATGGATAAACCAATAGACATGCAGGCAGACGGATAGATAGACAGACATTTAGCCAGACACATGGCACGTAGATGCAGAGAAGATGATAAGAAAGACGGATGGAGAGACAGATGAGTCGATGGACAGATGGATGGATGAACGGACAGACGTATAGACATAATGGAAAGACGCACAGAGACACACCAGACAGACAGACACATACTAAGTGAGACGAAAACCACATTGGGCACACACCCACCTACTAACAAACACACACACAGACCCAGACACACCTTCACACACACACACCTACTAACACACACAGACACACCCTCACACACACACACCTACTCACAAACACTCAAACACAGACCCAGACACACCCTCACACATACCCACCTACACACACACACAGACACACCCTCACACACACACCTACTTACACACACACAGACACATCCTCACACACACCCACCCACTCACACACACACACACAGACACACCCTCACACACACACCTACTTACACACACACATGCACCAAGACACATCCTCACACACACACACCTACTAACACACACACAGACCCAGACACACCCTCACACACACACACCTACTAACACACACAGACAGACCCAGACACACCCTCACACACACACCTACTTACATACACACATACACCAAGACACACCCTCACACATATCCACCAAATCAACAACATCGACCACCGATCTGACGCGTGATCTATTTTTAGAAACCACGTGTGATAGGAAGCGATGTGCAGATGCGTTAACCTAAAAATATACGTGTTTTTTTTCATCATTTGCTATTAATGCAAATTAGAGAAACCGTGCACTGGATCTGCCAAGTAATGCCACGATACTCATCATGGGAGAAGCAAACCGATGCGATGGATGTTGTCGGAGGGTCTGAAGGATTGCCGCTGGGTTACTGCGACTCGAAACCAAACGAAAGGCCCCCCCCAACTGAGCTATCTAAAACCCTTTAAAAGAGGCGTTTGTGTGAGATCGCGTGCATGTAAATTGTGTCGTTAAACCCGCCACCACCCGACGCAGCCAATAAGTTAGGTTTGTTTACGTAAACAAAACATCGTCATTTCGTTACTGACTTCAGCACATCGGTGTGTCAGTTTAACACTGAGGCTTTCGCGACCAATATTATTCATAATAAACGTTTTTGGGTGAGATCGCGTTATTTATAAATGTGTTGTAACCCTCCACCACCCGACACGGCCAATCAGTAAAAAAAAAGTGTCACGTTGACATAAGACAAAATAGTTCACTACTATAGCCCACCGGTGTGTTGAAAAGTGAAACCACAACATTATAAAATAAATTGTAAATGTTGTGGTTTCACACTTATAGCCGCGTGCAGCTCAGCAAACGTGCAGCGCAGACTTCGACAACAAGGGACAGAAACGGGGGGGGGGGGGGGTGGTGTGCGTCATTGTCTTCCCCGTCGGGCAAACGGAGGGCGCGTGGCCTCGCTGGAGGGTGCGCGGGTTCGGCTGCCGACTTAATCAGCCGAGGCTCACGACCCACGCGGACTTCGTGCTCTGTCAGCGGCTCGTGTCAGCGGCTCAAATCGTTGAGGCGCGCCCCTCTACGCTACAGCGTTGGATGGGTGGGGGGGCTCCGAGTGAGAAATTAACATTTAAGATATTAACGAATATCCAACGGCTGCTTTCCGTGACCCTTAGCAAATTGAAAGTTGGGCTCAATTAACCTCGTTGACTCGTTTCAATAAGCCGAAATCTCTCACGCTCTCTCTCTCTGAAAGTGTATACGAGTGTGTGTGTGTCTGTTCGCTAACAGCACTTGCCCCTACAACATGTTGAGGCTATACGGGGGATCTTTGTATTTGTATGTGTATGTGTGTTTGTCTGTGTGTGTTCGCTAACAGCACTTGCCCCTACAACCTGTTGAGGCTATATGGGGGGTATTTGCCTTTGTTCGCTAACAGCACTTGCCCCTACAATCTGTTGAGGCTACACGGGGGATCTTTGTATTTGTATGTGAGTGTGTCTGTGTTCGCTAACAGCACTTGCCCCTACAATCTGTTAAGGCTATACGGGGGATCTTTGTATTTGTATGTGTGTTTGTCTGTGTGTGTTCGCTAACAGCACTTGCCCCTAAAACCCGTTGAGGCTATATGGGGGGTCTTTGCCTTTGTTCGCAAACAGCACTTGCCCCTACAATCTGTTGAGGCTATACGGGGGATCTTTGTATTTGTATGTGTATGTGTGTCTGTGTCTGTTCGCTAGCAGCATTTGCCCCTACAATCTGTTGAGGCTATACGGGGGATCTTTGTGTTTGTATGTGTGTGTCTGTTCGCTAACAGCACTTGCCCCTACAATCGGTTGAGGCTATATGGGGGGTCTTTGTTTTTGTTCGCTTACAGCACTTGCCCCTACAATCTGTTGAGGCTACACGTGGGATCTTTGTATTTGTATGGGTATGTGTGCGCGCGCGTGTATGTGTGCTTCCGTTCACCCAGTAATCAATTCCGATTCAAGAAATGTGGAGCTAATTAATTTCCCTCCAATTTGATGCAGATGTCGGGTTTTTTCGCTCTTCTCTGCTCGTGTGATTGTAACACTTGAATGAGTCAATTGGCCTCTGGTGAGTAATTGACGCTCATTACCTCGGCTTATAATCTAGGTATGTGTAAGGTTGTGTGTGTGTATGGAGATATGTGAGGAGCGGTGGTGGAGCGGTTAGCGCGCTGCGCTACGAAGCCGGCGACCCGGATTCGTATTCCCGCTCACGGCCAACACCCAGTGAAGATGATCTGAACAGATCCTGGGCCTCTTCTAGGTCGACTCAGCCTCAAATAAGTACCCGGTGCGGTGTGTAAACATCGCCACTGGGGAGACAAAGGCGGCCGGGCGTGATGCTGGCCACCCACCCCCTCGTGTGCCTTTCCGGCCTTCATCGGTGCACGCTAACAGCCACTTGCCCCAACAGCCTGTTAAGGCTACACGGGGGATCTTTATCTTTTTTTATATGGGGAGCGGAAGCGTAGCGTAACGAACCTGGCGACCCGAGTTCGAATCCCGCCCATGACCCAACATCAGTGGCGATTATCTGGACCGGTCCTCGGCCTTCCCCTAGGTCGACTCAGCCTCAAATGAACCACGTGGCGGGACCCCGGGGTCCCATAAACCCCTCGGCTCTCGCATAAACTGCGTCGCGACGCCGTTTTATGTCCCTCTCGACGAGCTCCACACGACGCGCGCTCATCAAAGTGTCGAAGATTTGTTTCTTCTGCGCATTCGTCCTCGCCGCTAGCTTCTTGGACACCAGAACGCTCCGCGCCAGGCGGGTCGCGGCGTTTGTGTGCGCTGTGGGACGGAGTCGCCCACAAATAAAATGAACTAATTACGATTTTGACTTCCGATTATTCGAGACTCCGAGGTGCCCCAATGAGGTTCAGCTGAGTCTTCTTGGTTCTGTCGGTAAAGTCACGTAGAATGGAAATAATGAAATAATAAAAATAAAAAATAATTCTCACGACGTCATTCAGACGCTGTCTTTCTGACAGACCTGTTCTTCACCTGAGGACGGCTGCTTGCGTTGTGGCCGAAACGTCGTGAGAATTATTTATTATTTTTATTATTTTATTATTTCCTTTCTACGTGACTTTACCGAAAGAACCAAGAAGATGAATCCCTGCAGTCACGAAAGCTTTACATCGAAATTCAGCTGAGTCTTCGGTGCGCTGCTTAAAAACATCGCCACTAGGGAGACAAAGGCGGCCGGGCGTGGTGTTGGCCACCCACCACCCCCTCGTGTGCCGTTCTGGCCTTCATAGGTGCTCGCTAACAGCACTTGCCCCCAGCAATCTGTCAAGGCTACACGGGGGATCTTTGTCTTTGTCTGCTGGCTGTGGGGAGCGGTAGCGTTCCGTGTAGCGCGCTGCGCTACGAAACCGCGCACCCAAGTTCGATTCCCGCCCAGGGCCAACA
Source organism: Lampetra planeri (assembly GCF_965212315.1). Classification (NCBI taxonomy): domain Eukaryota; kingdom Metazoa; phylum Chordata; class Hyperoartia; order Petromyzontiformes; family Petromyzontidae; genus Lampetra; species Lampetra planeri. The sequence continues at coordinate 4,245,710 of NC_136165.1, forward strand.
ACAACACCAGCGGCGATTATCTGGCCTCTCCTAGGTCAACTCAGCCTCAAATGAGTATTTGGTGTGCGGTGTGTAAGGTGGCTGGGGGTGGTGCTGGCCACCCACACCCTCATAGGTGCTCGCCCACAGCACTTGCCCTAACAGTCTGGTGAAGTCACGTAGAAGGGAAATAATAAAAAAATGAAAATATAAAACAATAACATTTTCTTGCTTGCATATTTCACACCTGATGATGATTGCTTGTGTTGCAGTCGAAACGTCGTGAGAATTTTATTGTTTGATATTTTTATTATTTTATTTTTTCCCTTCTACGCGACTTTACCGAACGAACCAAAAATATGAATCCATGCAGTGACGAAAGCTTTACATAGAAAAGTCTGTTGAAGCTTACACGGGGAATATTCGTGTAAGTCTGTGTAAGTGTGTGGGTATGTGTGTGGGTATGCATTATGTATGTGCAAACACACGGCACGGCACACACACACATTACATCGACTGTCCTGTGAGAAGCCGTGCAAACACATGGTTTGTACTGAAAGTCAATATTGAGTCGGGGCTTAAAAGCCGAAATTGATATTTTTCAAGTATCTCATGGCACCTTTTGGCGTCTGTGTGTGTGCGTGCGTGGTGTTAATGCCCTTTATTTATGGAGGTTGAAAATCTGCTGACCGGGATTTCTTCTTACCACGGACATCTGAATAATGTTGTTGTTGTTGTTGTTGTGTAAATTACGTTGCTTGCTCTACATCATCCTCTTCCTCCCTCCTTCTTCTCTCGTTCGACTGCTGATGTCGAATGCCGAAGAGCCACAAACTAGGAAATGTTCACGTTCAAGGGTGGGTCAAGCCGCCGGGCAACCGCGCCACGAGTTTGGCGAGGAAGTAGAGTATGAGGAACTAGAGCATGAGGAACGAAAGTATGAAGAACTAAGTTTCGAGTTAAAGCTTTCGTGACTGCAGGGATTCATTTTGTTGGTTCTTTCGGTAAAGTCACGTAGAAGGGAAAAAATAAAATGATAAAAATAAAACATAATAAAATACAATTCTCACGACGTTTCGGCCACAACGCAAGCAGCCGTCCTCAGGTGAAGAACAGGTCGGTCGGAAAGACAGCCTTAGACAAAGACAGCGTCAGACGCCGTCTTTCCGACAGACCTGTTCTTCACCTGCGGACGGCTGCTTGCGTTGTGGCCGAAACGTCGTGAGAATTGTATTTTATTATGTTTTATTTTTATTATTTTATTATTTCCCTTCTACGTGACTTTACCGAAAGAACCAACAAGATGAATCCCTGCAGTCACGAAAGCTTTAAATCAAAATGATTTATTTTCATTTATTCTAATTTTTATTTATTTTATTTTTACCTATTTGACTTTAGCGAAAATGAATGAAGAACTCGTTTATTGAACAGACGCGCAGTTCAAGAAACTAGTTCGCCATCGATGGCTCAGAATCCCCGTGTAATCGGCACGCGTTCCGCAAAAAGTGTTCCCCAATAGAAGAACCGGGTGAGAACGTTGAACGCATCCCGCGTTGGTGTGAAAAGCGTCGCCCTAGTAGGCTGAACCGCGTGATCGCTTCCTCTGCGTAGCATCATCATCATCAGCATCATCACACGAGGCTGCTGGTTGCTTCTAGAAGCTACCCATCGTGTCCACCCCCTCTGTATTATAATATTAGTTTTTTTTTAATAACGCGATATTCACCCACAACGCGCCGTTTGTCGGGAATTTTAATTCGCAATGAGCTTATGTCTTTTATGATCAGGCTGTTGTGGGCAAGAGGAGGTGGGGGGGGGGGATCATCTCTGGTTATCGTCCGTGCGAACATCGGAGGAGGACCTGGCAGAAGGAAAGAAGCGATGGCGTGGTGGTGGGGGGGGGTGGTCTCGCCAAACGTTGACCTTCGTCCGGTGAAGGGCTTTTCTGCTCTGACCCTTGAATTCGTCGCGAGGTGGCGTCGAGACGCGGGCTGTATTCCTGAAGATGCCGCTGGTGTCTTCGCTCTGGATTTATTTGATGCTTATGAGGAGGGCCCCCCATCACTCCCCACCCCTCCCTGCCCCCCCCCCCTCCTCCTCTCTATAAAGCTGTCATTAACTCATGGCGGCTATGAAACTACAATTGCAATCTTCGCAGACGCATTTCTTTTTGTGATGATTTTTTTTTTTTACGACCGAGCTTGGACATTTAATCAGAAGTTAATGGCACCGAGAATTTAATGGGATCTATATATATATGAAATAAAATTGATTCGGTAATATCAGATGCTACGATGTTTACAATTTGAAGTTTACGATTATGACCACGTCTCAATATATATTAATATCGATATCTAATACCAAATGTGTCACCAAAGAGTTTTGATATGAGGCCGCTGTGTAGAGTGATATGATCTGTCTATGTAGGATGGTGCTGATGTTTCTATGTAGAGTGGTGCTGATGTTACTATATAGCAGAGGTGGGACAAAGTCATTGTTATGCAAGTCCAAGTCGAGTCGCAAGTCATCAAATTCATGACTCGAGTCTGACTCGAGTCCAAGTCACATGACTCGAGTCCACATCTCATAGGTGGGACAAAGTCATTGTTATGCAAGTCCAAGTCGAGTCGCAAGTCATCAAATTCATGACTCGAGTCTGACTCGAGTCCAAGTCACATGACTCGAGTCCACACCTCTGCTATATAGGGTGGTATGATGCTACTGTGTATGGTGGTATGACTCCAAGCGTGACTCACGTCCCAACACTCTTCACATCTCACGCCCAACGTTGCCGGTTGTCGTCAACGCGAATCCGATTCCAGCACCGCGCACGATTTTTATTTTTTCTAGAATGCTCCAACACCCTCCCCTCAGCCCCCCAGTATTTTTATTTTATTTTTAACCACAGGAAGCCGCTTGCGTTGAAATATTAACCTCGAGTAAAAATTGACAGCGGTTGGAGGTGAGCGGGGGGGTGGGTGGGGGGGATGCATTGCTTCAAAGTGACACCGAAATGCTGAGAATTCTCTTTCATTCATTATCCAAGACAAAGACAAAGATCCCTGCTCCCCCGTATAGCCTTTAGCAGACTGCTGGGGCAAGTGCTGTTAGCGAGCATCTACGAAGGCGGCACGGCTCGCGAGGGGGTGGGTGGCCAACACCACGCCCGGGCCGCCTTTGTCTCCCAAGTGGCGATGTTTACTGCACACCGCACCAGGTACTCAGTTGAGGCTGAGTCGACCTAGGGGAGACCCAAGACCGGTTCAGATAATCGTCGCCGGTGTTGGCCGTGAGCTGGCATCGAACCTTGGTCGCCAGGTTCGTAGCGCCGCTCCCCACACACACTTACAGACACACACACAGACACACACAGACACACATACACACACACAGACACACACAGACATACACTGATACCCACACACTGATACCCACACACTGATACCCATACACACACACAAACACACACAGACACGCACACACACGCACAGACACACACAGACACACACACACGCATACACACACAGACACACGCACAGACACACGCAGATACACACACAGTCACACACAGATACACACTTACACACACATGCAGACACACACACACACAGACACACACACAAACACACACACACGCAACAAACACACACCACCACGTTCCCTCCACGAGTCGTCTTGGCCTCTCCGAGCTCCGATTATCGAGGTCAAAACAACGAGCAGCGCGTGTCGGGCGACTCCACATCGGCCGGTCGGTCGGTGACATTTAGGGTCAGCCCCATGGAGGTTTCCAGGGGCTGCAGAGAGCCATCACGTGACATGGGGGAGGGAGGGTTTACGGGGGGGGGGGGGCACGGAAAATCAAAGTAGGGGAATTGCATAAACGTGAGCAATGAGTAACGATCTGTCCATCCTCGGGTTCTCTGGCGGGAGCTTGAATTTCAGCAGCAATGCTTGAACAGCAATGCTTCAAGAGGCAATGCTTCAGAGGCAATGCTTCAGTAACAATGCTTCAGTAACATTGCTTCAGTTACAATGCTTCAGTAACAATGCTTTAGGGGCAATGCTTCAGTAACAATGCTTCAGTAACAATGCTTCAGGGGCAATGCTTTAGTAACAATGCTTCAGTAACAATGCTTCAGTAACAATGCTTTAGGGGCAATGCTTCAGTAACAATGCTTCAGTAACAATGCTTCAGGGGCAATGCTTTAGTAACAATGCTTCAGTAACAATGCTTCAGTAACAATGCTTCAGGAGCAATGCTTTAGTAACAATGCTTCAGTAACAATGCTTCAGTAACAATGCTTCAGTAACAATGCTTTAGTAACAATGCTTCAGTAGCAATGCTTCAGTAACAATGCTTCAGGAGCAATGCTTTAGTAACAATGCTTCAGTAACAATGCTTCAGTAACAATGCTTCAGGAGCAATGCTTTAGTAACAATGCTTCAGTAACAATGCTTCAGTAACAATGCTTTAGGGGCAATGCTTCAGTAACAATGCTTCAGTAACAATGCTTCAGTAACAATGCTTTAGTAACAATGCTTCAGTAACAATGCTTCAGTAACAATGCTTCAGGAGCAATGCTTTAGTAACAATGCTTCAGTAACAATGCTTCAGTAACAATGCTTCAGTAACAATGATTCAGTACAACACGTGTAGCTACTACACGTGTAGCTACTACACGTGTAGCAGCTACACATGTAGTAGCTACAACACGTGTAGTAGCTACAACACGTGTAGTAGCTACACGTGTAGTAGCTACATATGTAGTAGCTACTACACGTGTAGCTACTTTCGCTACGAGGATCATTCGGCACTGGTTTGACCCCCCAAAACGACATCGCACACAACACAGCATCGCCACCAGAGTCGTTGTGCGCGATGTCACATACACAAGCACTGCTACAACAATTTTAAAATGTGCGGGTCATGGTCGTAGCAGTGATTGGCAAAGTGTTCCGTTAGCTAATAGAGCCCACGACGGCTGGCACGGCGCACGAGTAGGGGGTGGGGTGGCCAGCACCACGCCCGGCCGCCTTTGTCTCACCCAGTGGCGATGTTTGCCCACCACACAGGACCGGTTCTGGATAATCGTCACCGGTGTTGGTGGCCGTGAGTGGGAATCGAATTCGAGGCGCCGGGTTCGTAGCGCAGCGTAGCGCTAACCGCTACGCCAACGCTCCAAAGGCAAAGATCCCCCGTATAGCCTTAACATACGTTTGGGGCAAGTGCGCTGTTAGCGAGTAGCAGCACCTATGAAGGCCGGCATGGCGCACGCGTGGGATGGGTGGCCAGTACTACGCCCCGCCGCCTTTGTCTCCCCGGTGGCGATGTTTACCACACACCGCAACACGTCAACGGAGCCTTAACGTGAGCTCCTGGGATGCGCTGTATAACTGGAGGGGGGGGTAGGAGAGACAAATTTCGCCAGGGGCGTGATGTGGCTGATCACTTGATGCTTTCTCCAGGTGATAGTGGGAGCCGCGGTGGCCTGGAGGTGTTAACTACCTCGCCTGGTCTACAGGAGGTCGTGGGTTCGATCCCAACCCCTGACGCCGCTGCTGTATATTTGCAGTTTGCGTGTCTCTCTCTCGTCATCATCACGGTGGCTAGGAGATGTTACCTACCTCGCTTGGTATACAGGATGGCGTGGGTTCGATCCCAACCCCTGACGCCTGCTGCTGTTTATTTCGAGTTTGCGTGTCTCTCTCTCATCATCATCACGGTGGCTAGGAGATGTTAACTACCTCGCCTGGTATACAGGATGTCGTGGGTTCGATCCCAACCCCTGACGCCTGCTGCTGTATATTTGGAGTTTGCGTGTCTCTCTCTCATCATCATCACGGTGGCTATGAGATGTTAACTACCTCGCCTGATACGCAGGAGATGTTCGCGGGTTCGACTCCCGACCCTGACTCTTACACATTTAGAATCCACGTCACGCGTGTTAGGGCACGTGGTCCTTGCTGTGCACACGACCATGACGATAAGTCCACTTCGTTTGTGAAAGCCAAGTCGCTTCTGAAAAAATAGCTCTATATATACACACACACAAAAACAAGTCAGCGCGCCTATCTTGGTAAAGTAAAAAAACTATATAGTTTTAGTTTGTAATAGTTGTGGGGCCCAGGCTAAGCTGCTGACTCACGCGTGAGAAGTGTCACACCCCGCATAGGAGGGTGGTGCTCAAACTCCCACTGGCACCTGTAATTGGCAAAATCCGATCGCTCCCCGGAGGCCTTTCTCATCTCGAGCCAGGGTCGTGCCACGAAACAACGACAACAACAGCAACAAGAAGAACAACAAGAACAATAAAACAACAAGCCAGAAGCTTCTGGGCCATGCACGTGGAATGGACACGCGGGCGGCATGCCCTCCTCGGCCAACTCATCTTTGCCAAATATAAATGGATACAAAGATAACCCTGCACCCTCCACCCCTACCATCGTAGCCTCCACAGGCTGCCGTTCCGGCAATTAGCCGTGAGCGAGCGTACGAAGACAATTACGCAGCACACAACGATTTAAGGCTGAGCCGACTTAGGGGAGGCCCAGGAGCGGTTCATTAATTCAGTTCAAATAGAGGGTGCTTTAACAAAAATGTTTAACACTTCTGACACTTTGCAACAATACCGCGGGCTCTGGAGACCACGTGGAGAATATTTCAGGCAAGCGTTGACAATGATGGTGAACAATTGGGATACTTTTTGACTATTTGAAGCTATTAACATTTCATTTTCATCACGTTACAGTGTATTATTATACGTTTTTTCCCCATTAAAAAACGATAGTGCCATTTGAGTGTTAAAACATTTTTAAGCACCCTGTACATTGACACTAAAAACATTCGAAACTTTCATTCAGCTACGTAACACGCTTCTGCACAGGTGGCGGAAGCAGGAGTAGGCTTTCGCGACGAATATTATTCAAAATAAAGTGTGTTTCGTGTCGCGTACAATGTGAATGCGTCAATCTCGATCGTAAGTTTTCGTTACTGCAGTGATCCATACTCTTTGGTTATTTCGGTAAAGTCACGTAGGTATAAAATACATTTTAATAAAAATTACAAATTATTGTATTTTTTATTTTATTTTATTTAAATTTATTTAATTTTATACCTACGTGACTTTATCGAAAGCACCAAAGAGTTTGAATGCGTCGTTAAATCCGTCACCATCCGTCGCAGCCAATTAGTAATTTACATGCATCACCAACCTCACCTCCGATTTGCACGGTTGGCTACGTACGGTACGAAAGAAGTTCAACGCACGTACACACAACCTGGGAAATACCCGCGGGGCAATGATGATCTCTGCGTGTACCCGGTCGGCTCAGTTCCGGCATCGTCCCAGTAATTTCCCACGCTCGCTCAACATCCTCCATCTCCTGCTCCACGCTGCCTCTCTCCCCCCCCACCCTCTCAACCTGCCCTCCCACGTTTCCATTTTTGTTCGTGTTAATTCGCCGCTGAGACGAGAGCCGCCTTCCTCCAGCGCGTTCCCCCCGTGCGGAACCGGCTGCAGCGTGCGCTTAGCAATTAGCAGGAATAATGAGCAAGGAATTCGCGGTTCGCCTCTGAGACTCAATTCTCCCACTCTCTCTCTCTCACACACACTCTCTCTCTCTCTCTCGACATCGCAGTAGCAGCAGCAGCAGCAGAATTACCACCAGGCGCTCTTCTTTCATCCCGCTTCTCAATTTGCGTCACCCTATTAGCGAGCAGAGTCGCGCGACACCGGCAGTTCATTAGGGTTCGATGTTTTCACACTTTCTCCTGCCACGTGTCGAGCGAGTTGCATGGTGAGAGATTCGGAGAGCGAGCGAGCGAGCGAGTGGACGAGCGGTCGGCAACCTGGGAAATGCGCAATCCTGCAATAGCCTCGCTCAGCTACATTGCATGTGCGTGTTTGTGTGTGTGCGAATTAGTTGGAGGCAGTCGCCCTCCAACAACAACGAAGGGCGGAGGAGCGACGCTCACAACAACGAGCGGAGCGCCGGGTGCCTATAAAGCACAGCAAGTTGGCACAGTAGGGGGCACAGGTGGTGCATCAGCCAGTCATCTTGGTCATCTCGGTCAGTCGACCCGTGGCACCTGCTGGGTCTGCCCCGTGACCTCCTGCCAGCGCGCGTTCGACACTTCACGTGGCCTCAAGGTGCACATGGCCTGGCACAAGCGTCGTGGTGACGTCACCGCCACTTAGTGGCGAATGGCGGTTGTTGTTGTTGTTGTTGAATTATGGTTTGCCACGGTGGTGAGATGGCAACGACCTCGCCGGGTACGCAGGAGGTCGTGGGTTCTATCCCAACCCTGACGCCTGCTGCTGTATATTTGTAGTTTGTGTGTGTCTCTCTCTCCCCGTGGACGCGTGGATGTTTCTCCGGGTCCTCTGGGCTTTTCCCACCACGTTTTGGAAACTTACGTTTGGAGTAATTGGCTGCAACAAATGTCCACATGATGAGCCACTTTGTTGAGATATCATTTGCTTCTAACAAAGAGCTCGGCGAGCCTTACCTTGTAAAATACAAAAATAGTTTAACAGTTTTTAGTTTAGCTACTAGATCTGGACACATTCCCATCCGCGAGCTTCTCCGGCACGCAAGGCTGCGTTGGCTGGGTCATGGAGCCCGCATGCCCAGCCACCGCATGCCCCAGCAGCTTCTGTTTGGCGGGATAGAGGGGGCTAAACGGGCACGACACGGGCTGGAGAAGAGATGGAACGATGCGGTACGGGATAATGTGGAGCTGAGTGGACTTACCGATGGCTAGTGGCAGCGGTGTCAAAATCAAACTCTAAGGAGGAGGCTCGTGAAGGACGCTGCTACTGGACAATTGGAGGCAGTCGCCCTCCAACAACAACCGAGGGCAATGGAGCGACGCTCACAACAACGAGCGGAGTGTCAGGCGGCAAAAAACCGCAGAAATTTGGCACAGTTAGGGGGCACCGCTGGTGCATCTACCGGTCATCTCAGCCAGTCAACTCATGGCACCTGCTGGGTTTGTCCCGTGACCTCCGGTCAGCGAGTCTTCAACACGTCACGTCGCCTCAAAGCGCACCTAGCCTGGCACAGACGCCGTGGCGGCTGTTGTTGTGAGCTATAAGGGGGAGCGAGTTTGCATGCTGCGAACCCGGCGAGCTGAGTTCGATTCCCGCTCACGGCGAACACCATCGACGATTATCTGAACCGGTCATGGGCCTCCCCTAGGTTCACTCAGCCTCAAATGAGTACCTGGTGCGGTGTGTAAAAAACATCATCGCTGGGGAGACAAAGGCGGCCGGGCGTGATGTTATCCATCCACCACCTCGTGTGCCGCGCTGCCCTTCATAGCAGCACTTGCCCCAACGGTCTGCAAGATGCTAATACGGTGTGGGGGGGGGGGGGGTTTTTGTATTTATTTTAGATTTGAAGCTTTCGTGACTGCAAGGATTCATATTCTTAGGTTTTTTTCGGTAAAGTCACGTAGGTAAAAAAATGTAATTAATAAAAGTAAAATAAAATAAAAATCACGACGTTTTGGAGGCAACACAAGCTTCCGTCTTCAGGTGGAACCGTCACAGCACGATTGCTGTATCAAGTGAGAGAAATAATATCCAGGGCCTACCTTGGCTCCTCCCACCCTCAACCAGTATATATACAAGGACTGTTTTCTTGGAATTTCTCATTTACTTGATACAGCAATCGTGCTGTGATGGTTCCACCTGAAGACGGAAGCTTGTGTTGCCTCCGAAACGTCGTGATTTTTATTATATTTTAATTTTACTTTTATTAATTTTGATTTTTTACCTACGTGACTTTACCGAAAACACCTAAGAATATCTTAGTATTTGTTTTATCTGTGGGATTAAAACTCGGAAAAACCCGGAAGAATCCCAGGCAGAACGAGAGGGGGGTGGGGGGGAGAGAACCTACAACAAACACTCCACGCGCAAAGGCACCCCTGGTCTCGAATGTAACCCCCAGACGCATTCTAGCAGCGAGGCCAACCACCCCAGCCGCTCTGAACACAGACATCGTTGCGGGGTGAAGTTTAAACTAACAACCGTGCTGGATGGAGGAAGATGAGGATCTGCCTCTCTCTCTCTCTCTCTCCTTCTCTGCGGTGTCAGCAGGGGTCTCTGCCTCCCTGTTGTGGGTGCCACGGTGGCCAGGAGATGTTAACTACCTCGCCTGGTCTGCAGGAGGTCGTGGGTTCGATCTCGGCCCTGACGCCTGCTGTATATTTGTAGTTTGCGTGTCTCTGTCTCATCATCATCACGGTGGTTAGGATATGTTAACAGCCTCGCCTGGTATGCAGGAGGTCGTGGGTTCGATCTCGGCCCTGACGCCTGCTGTATATTTGTAGTTTGCGTGTCTCTGTCTCATCATCATCACGGTGGCGAGGAGATGTTAACTACCTCGCCTGGTCTGCAGGAGGTCGTGGGTTCGATCCCGGCCCTGATGCCTGCTGCTGTATATTTTTAGTTTGCGTGTCTCTGTCTCATCATCACGGTGGCGAGGAGATGTTAACTACCTCGCCTGGTCTGCAGGAGGTCGTGGGTTCGATCCCGGCCCTGACGCCTGCTGCTGTATATTTGGAGTTTGTTTGCGTGTCTCGCTCTCTCTCTCTCTCTCCCCGTGGTCGCGTGGTTTTTTCTCCGGGTCCTCCGGTGTGTCGCCTCCTCATTACGAGGGTGTGTCTGGCAGCTGCTACAAAAGTCCACGTGGATGATGATGATGCTGATGAGCCGTTTCGCTGATCTGCCGTTTGTGATCGCCTGGTCGCTCCTGACAAGATAAGTGAATCATCCAGTGGGCTTTACCTTTTAAGATAAAACATTGTTTTGTAGTATTTGTATATTTTAAAAGTTACACTGCTTTCGTGTTTATTTAAATGTTTGTTGTTGTAACGGTCTGACCACGTGCCCCTACTGGAACGTCTGTCAAAATGTAAGAACTTTATAGCTCATCGGATTCCTCCTGCAGACTAAGTAAAGATTCTGATTCAGTGCCATCAGAGTGTCGGAACCGCTCAGATCAGAGTGAGCTTCCCATTCACCCATTCCACTGCCATAGCCCCCCTCTCTCCTCTCTCTGTACCAGCGTGCATTGCCTGCGGTGCCAGGGAGGATCTGCCCCACCGATACTTACACTGCCAGCGGCTCAAACCAATGTTCCTTTTTTGGGGGACATCTTCAGGAAACTGGGGGTACCCTTCTACAACAGCAGCTTCGTATATGGGGTAGTGCCTTACCTGGCTAACAAGCGCCATGACCTCGACAACTTCGCCTGTGCTCAGGCGAAGTTGGCGGTGTACAGAACGAGAAAAAAGATGCTGGAGGGTGACACCGACGGCTGCTCTGTGCTGCTTCCAGTGTTCAGGAGCCTGCTCAAGGCGCTGCTCCGGCTGGAGCACGCCATGTACCACACACATGCCGGTGATGTGCGCGTCTTCTTCGAACGCTGGGGAGCCGGACAAGCCCCTCTCTGTACCAGCGTGGACGGCACCCTCGTGGTGTTCACCTTCTGAAGCGCTCGCTCGTCGCCGTGGCGTGCGCGATGACCACCACCACCACCACCACCACGTGACTTTTCATTCGTTTTGTGCGCGGTGCTTTTAGCGCCACAGCGCGTGGATTTGTAGCGTTTATTTCCATTTGTTTGCTGGTGACTTTGTGTGATTCATATCGGAATCGCCTCCAGTGCTGTTGCTGCTGGCGGCAATAAAAGTTGTTTAAAAGTCAAAAGTCTCGCTCCTCTCTCTCGCTCTCCCCCATTGCCTCTCTGCGTATCCCCACCCCACCACTCCTCCCTCCCTCCACTCCCTCTTCAATCTCTGAACCATTCACTCCGTCGCTATCCTTTCATCCACGCACCCCCGATTCCAACGCACAACTTCATCCGGCTCTCTGAAGGTGGCGCGGGGGGGTGGGGTGTCCCCCTGTCCCTCCACCCCCTCCTCCTTTATCCCTACCGTCCCCAACACAGCTGATGTGGTTTGCCACCCCCCCCAACCATCTTTGTTAAACTGTGATTGACCGTGGCATGTCTGCGGTGGCTTTAATTAGGGCGAGAGATTAATGCTAAACGCGCGACAATTTTTCTTCTTTTTTTGTTGCTGTCTCGTCCATCTCATCAGAGCTGAGCGGTCGCGAGAAATTCATTTCTGACGTCGTAGTTGTTGTTGTTGTGATGGCGTTGGTGGCTGTGGTGGTGTGTTTGTGTGTCGTGTGTGTCGTGTGTGTGTAGGGGGGGAGGGCGGTAGTGTAGTGGTGATCACGGTTAATGCCAGCTGCGCTATGAACCTCACCACCCGGGTTCGATTCCCGCTCACGGCCAACACCGGCGACGATTATTATCTGAACCGGTCCTGGGCCTCCTCTAGGTCGACTCCGCCTCGAGTGAGTACCCGGCGCGGTGTGTAAACAACGCCGCTGGGGAGACAAAGGCGGTCGGGCGAAGTGCTGGCCCACTCACCCCCATCTCTCGCGTACCCGTCCCGGCCTTCAATAGGTGCTGCTACTCGCTCACAGCACTTGCCCCAACGGTCTGTTGCGGCTACTCGGGGGATCTTTGTCTTTGGTTGAGTGTAATTATTCCATCCTTTCTCTACCCCCCCCCCCCGCCGCCACTTTGCCATATTGTTTATTGCATCGTTCGTAAGCGTGGCACCATCATTTTACTTCCCTTTTATTTTGGTTATATATATCTATCTATCTCGCCCCCTTTGGCTTTGCTATTTTATTCATACCCCCACTCAGCCCCCCCCCCCCCCGCCCGCCCGCCCCCCTCCTTCGGGTTCATTGCTACATTATTCATTTGTTTATTTCGCGGAAATCTATCCCGTGCTGTAATTGTATGTTTGAGCAATTTTGCACGCAGTTATTGTGCTCACGAATTGATGTGTTTGCGTGTCACCGCGCTCTGTTTTTTTGGTTGTTGCTTTGCGGTGACATTATGCATGTGCGCTTTGTTTTGCACATCTCCTTATTTATTGCAACACTCACACAGGGGATAGTCATTTCTTCCGGATTGTTAAACGTAATCTATCAGATACGCGTGTGCGTGTGTCTGTGTTTTTTGGTGGCGTTGGTGGTAATATGTTCGCTGCGCTACGAACCCGGCGACCCGGGTTCGATTCCCGATCACGGTTAATGCCAGTGACGATTATCCGAACCGGTCCTGGGCCTCGCCTAGGTCCGCTCAGCCTTAAAAACATCGTCACGAGGGAGACAAAGGCGGCCGGGCGTGGCGCTGGCCACAGCACTTTGCCCCAACAGTCTGTTCGAGGCTATACGGACGATCTTTGCATTTATCTTGGTAATGGCGCCGCAGCACCACTGGACTTGAACATCGAGAGGATTGTGCGGTTCGATTCGATCTCCGGGCGCGGCAGCTGATCTCACGGCGTATAGCGATTTTCCATCGTTTATTTTTCTTATTGCCTCGGATGTTGAGACCAAGGACTGAGCGTGTCTGCGTCAGGTGACACGGAGCGCGCGTGATAAGAGAGCCCTTCTCTCCAGAGAGAGAGACTTTGACTTTTACACAACTTTTATTGCCGCCAGCAGCAACAGCACTGGAGGCGATTCCGATACGAAATACACAAAGTCACCAGCAAACAAATTAAATTAAACGCTACAAATCCACGCGCTGTGGCGCTAAAAGCACCGCGCATAACACGAAATAAAAGCCACGTGGTGGTGGTTGTGGTGGTGGTTGTGGTGGTGGTCATCGCGCACGCCACGGTGACGAGCGAGCGCTTCAGAAGGTGAACACCACGAGGGTGCCGTCCACGCTGGTACAGAGAGGGGCTTGTCCGGCTCCCCAGCGTTCGAAGAAGACGCGCTGCACATCACGGCGGCAATAAAAGTTGTTCAAAAGTCGAACCGATTCTCGATAACGGTTACCGGTTATCGTTGAAACAAGGCCCCGGTAATTATTGAGCCGGGGGCCGGGCATTGTTGTAGATTGGCTGAGGGGTGGAGGAGCCGTTGAGGGGGGGGGGGCGTTTTAAATTGTTAATCGCGGTGATCGGTGTGCCTGGGTGCGTGCCTATCGCTTTACCGCGGAATGACAAAGACAAAGATTCCTTCCCCGTGTAGCCTTCACTCACTGTTGGGGCAAGTGCTGCTGAGCGAGTAGCGGGCATTCTCAACAGGAGGCCGGCACGGGCACCCGGTGCGGTGGTGGGGATGGGGGGGGGGGGGCAGCACCGCTAACCCGGCCGCTTTTGTCTCCCGAGCGGCGATGTCTAGACGTCGTCGCAAATAGGTGAATCGTTTGAGGCCGAGTCGACCTAGGGGGGGGGCCCAACACCGGAGCGTTTTAAAGCCGAGTCCACCTAGGGGAGGCACAGAACCGGACCGCGGTGTGGCCCCCCACCACTCTTTTTAGGAGAATTCCCAGGCCAAGCCCAGCGATGAAGTATTTTGTGTTCAATGATTTTGTTTATTTTTGCAGAAGTAATATAGTAGAAGCCGGGGGAATTCATGACGCACCGGTTATATACACACACACACTTGAGCAGCGTGCGAGAAGAGTAGGAATTCATTTCGGAGACGATTGTTCAATTATTTCAACACGGAGGGTAGAGAGAGAGAGAATCGCGGATATTACACGCTTTCATTTAACTCACTCTGTCTGTTGTTGTCGTTGTCATTGTTGCATCCTCAAATCTTGTAACTAAATTTGACTCACTTCCCTATCGACTGCAAACTTGGTATACTTATGTCATACTGATGACAATACTATATTCTATCATTAAAAATATATATTTTTAACATTATTTTTTATATGTTACGTTTCGGCTTGGGTCTAATTATCCACGCTCAACCGAGGTTGGCTGTAATTGGCCACGGTGCCCTTACGTTATGGCAAGCTTCGGGGCCACTTCCTGGAGTCGTGGAGTTATTCCGTTACTAGTACATTTAATAAAAGCTTGTTTTTAAATATAGTTTTTTAAAATGTAACTTTTTTTATAGACTCGAACGGCTCGTAACTCGAGCGTTCCATTCCCGATTTCGGGAAAGTTGAACGACTTGATGGGTTGCAAAGCGCCGTTGTTGGCAGGAGGATCTCCGATTTCTACTGAGCGAGTTAAGGCAGAGAGTGTTCAATGAGACGCAAGGCTGGCAGTCATTTTCAAGATATTTAGTTTGCATACGTAATCATATCGAATCTCGATTAATAACAAAAAGTTCTATTACTCAGAGTTTGTGTTTTTATTTAGTTTTGTTTTAAAGTTCAGGCAAAACAAAGCAGGTGATTACGTATAGCCCATCCTGTACTCATGCAGTGGTTACACAACGCAGGAGGCGGAGATTAAAATGTTATACTGGTAGGAACCTCCTGGTTACACCAGCCCACAGGGGATTATTGTGTCCGTCCGTCTGTAGTGCATCCAAAAATGGGAGGGGTGGGGCTGGGTGCAAAGGGGCTGGGTGGGGAGGGGCTGGGTGGGGAGGGGCTGGGTGGGGAGGGGCTGGGTGGGGGGTGGGGCTGGGTGGGGGGTACGAGGGGTGGGGCTGGGTGCAGAGGGGAAGGTGGGGAGGGGCTGGGTGGGGAGGGGCTGGGTGGGGAGGGTGGGGAGGGGCTGGGTGGGGAGGGTGGGGGGGTGGGAGGGGTGGGGCTGCGTGGGGAGGGGCTGGTCACCCCGTGGTGCCCTTATAAAACTCAACGTTTCACCTACTCACGCCGGCTTGTGCCCGCCCTCACAATCGGGCATATTTGCGGAATACACCACGCCGCCGTTGACCCTGGCCATTGACCGAGCAACCCAACGTTCCTACCAGCTCCCTCCGCAGGAATGTGTTAAAACGCCCCTTGCCCACCCCCCGGCCAAACATCGCTTCAAACTCCGCCTATGATTGCCGCTGCTTTGAACACAGCAACGGGGTAACTACATGACCAGCAACCACCACGGGGTAACTACATAACCGGTAACCACCACGGGGTAACTACATAACCAATAACCACAACGTGGTAACTACATAACCAGTAACCACCACGGGGTAACTCTATAACCAGTAACCACCACGGGGTAACTATATAACCAGTAACCACAACGGGGTAACTATATAACCAGTAACCACAACGGGGTAACTATATAACCAGTAACCACAACGGGTAACTACATAACCAGTAACCACAACGGGGTAACTACATAACCACAATGGGGTAACTACATAACCAGTAACCACAACGGGGTAACTACATAACCAGTAACCACAACGGGGTAACTACATAACCGGTAACCACCACAACGGGGTAACTCCATGACCAGTAACCACCACGGGGCAACGATATAACCAGTAACCACCAAGGGGTAACGATATAAACGGGTCAGGCCAGTCGGCACACCGCCTGACCCACGATGCCGAGCACGAAGAGACGTCCCACGACGGGTTCCATTCCAGCAGCAGACAGCCCCCATGGCACCCCGGGACCTCCCTTTTATACCCCCCCCTCCCCCAGCTTGGCCTGGCTCCGCCCTCGACCACGCCCCCTTCTAGAACTTCCCAGAAGATTCTGGGCCCTACACCACGTGTCCCTCCTGTCACCTTTGGCGCACATCCTTACCCTGTCCTGTCACGTGCCCGTGCCAGCCAATCGGGCTGCTACGTCCTCAAATGCCCCCGACTCTGCCAGCTCCCAGAAGCATGCTCCCCTAGATATCTCTGACATGACATCGTGTAACACGTAGGCTTTCGCGACCAATATTATTCATCATAATAATAATATAGCTACAGGCTTAGTGCGGCCTGGAAGCGTATTATTAAATAACTACAATTACTTATAAGGGAAACAAATACCAATGAATAACAATTGAATGATTACCAATCTATAACAGGACCCTGCGGGGTGGGCTGGTAGGAACGAATAACCAAAGAATATAAACATAATGTATTATTACACTTGTTAAGCCAGGAAAGCCCCACTGAGTCAAAAGGTTTTTGTAGGGTCCTGCCAAGTGTTTGCAGTAGGGGGCGATGTTGATACACGGACGGACGGACGGACGGACGATATAATCTATTGGTGGTCTGGTCCACTTCGTTCCTACCAGTATAATTACAATACCCCCCCCCTCCTTGCCTCGAATCACTGCACCAGATTGAATTGAATTAAATGATGACGTCACCCTGCTGCTGCTCCTCTATTTAAGACCGGAAGCAACAGGAGAGCTTCACCATTCTTGCAAGATGAAGCTGATTGTAATTACCAGCGAAACGTCGGACAACTCACATTTTAAAATGCTGTTGATTCTCTCTTCAGCGCACCGGTGGGCTAAAGAAGTGAATTATTTTGTCCTTTGAAAAACGTGACACATTTTTTTACTGTTTGGCCGTGTCGGGTGGTGGAGGGTTACGACGCATTTATAAATAACGCGATCTGACCCAAAAACCTCTATTATGGCTGAGGGCTACTACACACGCAACTCCTCTCTCTGTCGGTAGATGGCGCTAGGCGCCGTAGTGACCCATTATATGTCACTACACAACCACGCACGTGTTACACCCATCACAACCTCCTCATCTTCCCAAACCTGAAAGTCGCTTTGCCTATCCTCCTCCACCATGCACACAAGTTGCATACCCTGCACACCACGTGTCCCACCCATCTTCACAACCTCATCATCATCATCCTCCTCCTCCATCCTCCTGCTCCCAACCTCCCCGGAATGATGTCGCGGTGTGTATATATATTTTTTTGTTATATATAGAATGCGGCGCGCGCTATTTGATGATAACACCACCCGGGCCGGAGAGAGAGAGGAGAGAACGGAGAGAGAGAGAGAGGGGGAGGTGGGCTGTTTGAAACGCCAGTGTTACCACATCGCCCTCTCCACACGACAACTCGCATCAAAGGAGGGGGGGCGGTCGACCCCCCGCCACCCCCCGCCCCCCCACCAAACACGTTGCTCTTTCGGGAGGCGATTTCAAAGCCGTTGCGAATACAGGATTTGAGAATGTTCCGTCAAATTGTCGAGATCCGCATCCGCGCCGCGCGACGTCACCGCTCGAAGGCGAGCGATGTCGAGAGCCTCGCCTTCCCATCCTGTCACCATCACCACCATCACTACCATCGTGCCGCAGCAGTTGGCAACATTTTAACACCCCTCCCCCCCCCCAACCAGCTCTGAAGGACCCAGTCGCATCGTCGTTATTATCGCCGCGACCACCACCATCATCTGGCACGAGGTATTCTCTTCCGTTTGGTTTCCGATGTCTCGGTGCCACTGCAATGCCCGTCTCGGTGAGCTGGTCTCCACCACGCGTCCCACCCATCATCACAACCTCCTCCACCATGCACACCACGTGACCCACCCATCATCACAACCTCCTCCACCATGCACACCACGTCACCCACCCATCATCACAACCTCCTCCTCCTCCACCCTGCACACCACGTGACCTACCCATCATCACAACCTCCTCCTCCACCCTGCACACCACGTGACCCACCCATCATCACAACCTCCTCCACCCTGCACACCACGTGACCCACCCATCATCACAACCTCCTCCTCCACCCTGCACACCACGTGACCCACCCATCATCACAACCTCCTCCACCTCCACCCTGCACACCACGTGACCCACCCATCGTTACAACCTCCTCCTCCTCCACCCTGCGTCCCACCCATCATTACAACCTCCACCTCCACCCTGCACACCACGTGACCCACCCATCGTTACAACCTCCTCCACCCTGCGTCCCACCCATCATTACAACCTCCTCCTCCACTCTGCACACCACGTGTCCCACCCATCATTACAACCTCCTCCTCCACTCTGCACACCACGTGACCCACCCATCATCACAACCTCCTCCTCCACCCTGCACACCACGTGTCCCACCCATTATCACAACCACCCCCTCCACCCTGCACACCACGTGACCCACCCATCATCACAACCTCCTCCTGATTACAGCATTTTAAATAAATCAAAACACGCAATCAAGACTGTTTGATCAAAACGAACGCCGCAATGAAACACGATTTCCTTCGTCCGCTGACATTTGAAGTCGGGCACTTTAGCTAATTCGTTGCACGAAGCTGCGACCGTTGCCTTTGCGAGATTGCAATGCAAATCTCAAAGATGAATAGAAGAGTAGGCCTTTAAACACCTTCCGGCAATATTGTGGATGGTAATCAAAATTATTTTTTTTAATATACATTATTACGTAATTTGTAGAAAATATATTTATTTAATTGTATATAATTTCTCCTAAAACCACTCGAGACGAAATTTGAATTCGTTTCGCTCGCGGAGCTGTTTGCAGGAGACTCAAATCAGCCCCCGAACATCGAAGCAATATCCCGAGGGTCGTGGTGGTGGTGGTGATGATGATGATGATTGATGCTTGAGAGCTGAGTCAAGCAACAACCCCCCACCCCCCCACCAAAGCAACCGGGAGTGGAACTCATCACCTTCCAGGCGCCACAGTTGTTGTAAGTCGATCCCGTAGCAGCGAGCCAATTAGCGATAATGAACGCCGGTGATTGACTCACCTGGGACACGGGAGACACGCACTCGCCTCACCTGGGCGCGCCCGTCACCTGCGTTTGTCGCAAATTACAATCATCCCCCCCCCCCCGTCTCATCCCCCCCCCGTCTCACCCCCCCCCCCCGTCTCACCCCCCCCGTTTCATCCCCCCCTCGTCTCATCCCCCCCCCCGTCTCACCCCCCCCGTCTCACCCCCCCCTCGTCTCTTCCCCCCCCCCCCCCCGTCTCACCCCCCCCCGGCCTTACCCCCCCGTCTCTTTCACCCCCGTCTCACCCCCACCCCGTCTCTTTCACCCCCCCCTTCTGCTCTCTTCCCTCACCTCCCCCCTCCCCGTCTCTTCCACGACCCCCCCCCGTGTCATTTACTCCCCCCCCCACCACTTCACCCCCCCCCCCCCTCGTCTCAACTACTGCCTCCCCACACCCTCTCCGTCTCATCCACCCCCCTCCACCCGTCTCTTCCTCCACTCCCCCCCCCCCTTCTCATCCACCCCGCCCCCCGCCCCCACATCTCTTTACCCCCCCCCCCCGCCCAACAAGTCACTTGGTACAGCCCAAGGTGTCCTGTTAAATTGACCCCAAAGGGCAGGTGAAACGAGACCCACTTTGATGTGTCGTTGAAAAGGCGGTGGACACGCGTGGGTGTGAGGCTAGATGCGGGATCACCTTTCAAGTCTCCCCCCACAACCCCCAAAACCCCCCCCCAACCCCCCCCCCCCCCACATTTTTCAAAAAATCTCCAAGGGATTTTTTTTAAAAACCAAACTACGGGATTTCAAAATGTCGAACACTGCCGGGCCCGCTGTTGTCAGCTCATGGAGTCAGACAAAGGACGCTTTTGGTCACCTCCACCCCTCCACCCTCCCCAACGTCTCGTGAACAGCAGAACATCTGAGCGCTGATGTTGTTGGTCTGTGCGTGTGTCTGTGCGTGTGTCTGTGTGTGTGAGTCTGTGTGTCTGTGCGTGTGTCTGTGTGTGTGAGTCTGTGTGTCTGTGCGTGTGTCTGTGTGTGTCTGTGTGTGTGTCTGTGCGGGTGAGTCTGTGTGTGTGTGTGTGAGTCTGTGTGTCTGTCTGTGTGTGTGTCTGTGCGTGTGTCTGTGCATGTGTCTGTGCATGTGTCTGTGTGTGTCTGTGTTTGTGTCTGTGCGTGTGAGTCTGTCTGTCTGTGTGTGTCTGTGTGTCTGTGTGTGTGTCTGTGTGTGTGTCTGTGCGTGTGTCTGTGTGTCTGTGCGTGTGTCTGTGCGTGTGTATGTGTGTGTTTGTGTGTTTGTGTGTGTGTGTCCGTGCGTGTGTCTGTGTGTCTGTGTGTTGGGGGGAGCAGTAGTGTAGCGGTTAGCGCGCTGCGCTATGAACCCAACGACACGGGTTCGATTCACGGTCAACACCAATGCCGATTATCTGAACCGGTCCAAGGCCTCCCCTAGGCCGACTCAGCCTCAAATGAGTACCTGGTGCGGTGTGTAAACATTGCCACTAGGGAGACAAAGGCGGTCGGGCGTGGTTGCTGGCCACCCACCCCCTCGCGTACCGTTCCGGCCTTCATAGGTGCTACTTGCTAAAAGCACTTGCCCCAACAGTCTGCTGAGGCTACACGGGGGATCTTTGCCTTTGTGTGTTGTTTTAAGGCACAAACAAAGACAAAGATCCCCCGCGTAGCCTTCACGGACTGTTGAGGCCAAGTGCTGTTAGCGAGTGGCACCTATGAAGGCCGGAACGGTGACACACCAAGGGGGTGGGTGACCAGCACCACGCCCGCCCGGACCGCCTTTGTTTCCCCCCAGTGGCGATGTTTACTACACACCGCACCAGGTTACTCATTTCAGGCTGAGTCGACCTAGGGGAGGCCCAGGACCGGCTCAGATCATCGTCACCGGGTTCTGTTGGCCGTGAGCGGCACGTCGCCAGGTGGGCCAACACCAGGCCTGGCCGCCTTTGTCTCCCTCCCCCGGTACACATTTGACACACGCACAGATATCATTAACTCGCCAAACGGGGCTCGCATTAAGCCCAGCTCGCGCTCACGGACGGGATCGCATAATTGCATTCAATTGGATTCGAGGGCAATTAGTGACGGTGGAAAATTGTATTGATGTGTCATCCGCTCTTCCTGTGCGCATTCGATGCGCACACGATCCAGGGTGTGTCTGTGCGTGTGTCTGTGCGTGTGTCTGTGCGTGTGTCTGTGCGTGTGTCTGTGCGTGTGTCTGTGCGTGTGTCTGTGCGTGTGTCTGTGCGTGTGTCTGTGCGTGTGTCTGTGCGTGTGTCTGTGCGTGTGTCTGTGCGTGTGTCTGTGCGTGTGTCTGTGCGTGTGTCTGTGCGTGTGTCTGTGCGTGTGTCTGTGCGTGTGTCTGTGCGTGTGTCTGTGCGTGTGTCTGTGCGTGTGTCTGTGCGTGTGTCTGTGCGTGTGTCTGTGCGTGTGTCTGTGCGTGTGTCTGTGCGTGTGTCTGTGCGTGTGTCTGTGCGTGTGTCTGTGCGTGTGTCTGTGCGTGTGTCTGTGCGTGTGTCTGTGCGTGTGTCTGTGCGTGTGTCTGTGCGTGTGTCTGTGCGTGTGTCTGTGCGTGTGTCTGTGCGTGTGTCTGTGCGTGTGTCTGTGCGTGTGTCTGTGCGTGTGTCTGTGCGTGTGTCTGTGCGTGTGTCTGTGCGTGTGTCTGTGCGTGTGTCTGTGCGTGTGTCTGTGCGTGTGTCTGTGCGTGTGTCTGTGCGTGTGTCTGTGCGTGTGTCTGTGCGTGTGTCTGTGCGTGTGTCTGTGCGTGTGTCTGTGCGTGTGTCTGTGCGTGTGTCTGTGCGTGTGTCTGTGCGTGTGTCTGTGCGTGTGTCTGTGCGTGTGTCTGTGCGTGTGTCTGTGCGTGTGTCTGTGCGTGTGTCTGTGCGTGTGTCTGTGCGTGTGTCTGTGCGTGTGTCTGTGCGTGTGTCTGTGTGTCTCGCTCACGGCCAACACCACCACCACAGGCACCAGTGACGATTATCTGAGCCGGTCCTGGGCCTCCTCTAGGTCGACTCAGCCTCAAATTAGTAACCTGGTGCGGTGTGTAGTAAACATCGCCACTGGGGAGACAAAGGCGGTCGGGCGTGGTGCTGGCCACCCACCCCCTCGTGTGCCGTTCCAGCCTTCATAGGCGCTCGCTAACAGCACTTGCCCCTACAGTCTGTTAAGGCTATACGGGGGATCTTTGTCTTTTTTTCTTGCAGCGGTTAGCGCTCAGATGCGCTCCGAAATCCGGCGACCCGAGTTCGACTCCCGCACACGGCCACCAACACCGGTGACGATTTTCTGAACCGGTTCTGGGCCTCCCCTAGGTCGCCTCGGCCTCATTTGAGTGCCAAATGCGGTGTGTAGTAAACGTCGTCACGAGGAGAGACAAAGGCGTACGGGGTGTCGTTCTGGATAACCCACCCCAGAGTCGTGTCACGTGCCGGCCTTCGTTCGTTTGCTGCTCGCTAACAGTCACTTGCCCCCAAAAGTCTGTGAAGGCTATACGGGGGATCTTCGTCTTTGTGTGGAGGTGTGAAGGCTGTGTGTGTGTGTGTGTCACATTGTGTGTAGGCTGTGTGTGTGTGTCACATTGTGTGAAGTCTGTGTGTGTGTCACATTGTGTGTAGGCTGTGTGTGTGTGTCACATTGTGTGTAGGCTGTGTGTGTACCACATTGTGTGAAGGCTGTGCGTGTGTGTCACATTGTGTGTAGGCTGTGTGTGTGTGTCACATTGTGTGTAGGCTGTGTGTGTGTGTCACATTGTGTGAAGGCTGTGTGTGTGTGTCATATTGTGTGTGTGTGTGTCACATTGTGTGTGTGTGTGTCACTGTGTGAAGACTGTGTGTGTGTCACATTGTGTGTAGGCTGTGTGTGTCACACTGTGTGTGTGTCACACTGTGTGAAGGCTGTGTGTGTGTGTCACATTGTGTGTGTGTCACACTGTGTGTGTGTAGTCTGTGTGTGCGTGTCACACTGTGTAAAGGCTGTGTGTGTGTGTCTACCACATTCTCCATCGGTGCATTTCTTTGTTTAGTTTGCAAAGAACGCACCGCGGAAGTGGCCTTTGTGAGCCGGTCGAGGGCCACGACTGCTCACGACGGGACGCTGTTGGATTATGACCGCGAAAAGCTTCGATTCGCTCCCCCATCGCCTGCTCCCCCATCGCCTGCTCCCCCATCGCCTGCTCCCCCATCGCCTGCTCCCCCATCGCCTGCTCCCCCATCGCCTGCCCCCCCATCGCCTGCTCCCCCATCGCCTGCTCCCCCATCGCCTGCTCCCACCTCGCCACGTGCTCCCACCTCGCCACCCACTCCCAAACACAACGAGCTCGGGCTTGTAAGGTGCTCAGCGGATGGCAGCAGAGCGAGTGGGGCCCACGAGTGGCCAGATCGGGGTATTGGCTAGAGCGGTGTGGAGGAAACATGGGGGAGACAAAGGCGGCCGGGCGTGGTGGTGGTGCTGGCCATCCACCCCCTCGTGTGTCACAGTGCCGGCCTTCGTACGTTGCTACTCGCGAACAGCACTTGCCCCAACAGTCTGTTAAGGCTGCACGCTGGGGATCTGTGTGTGAGTTTGAATTAATGCTCGCTGTGTAACACGGTTTTTCTTCCTGGGTAGTAAGTGTTATTTTCTAATTGCTTATGCCTCAAAAGTACAGAAAGTGGATGTTATTATTCCCCCACAAACTTTGCTTTTGTGAACAGGACTTTACGTGAAGGAATGACGCAAATGCACACACCACGTTTTCTCAGTGAAAATAGGCACATTTCAAAAGATCAATGTCCTGGTCACAAAAGCAGTTTGTGGGGAACAATAGCCACTTTCTGTACTTTTTAGGCGTAATCAATTGAGAAATAACACTACCCAGGAACAACAGAAACACGTTTTTTTTTTTACACAGTGAATTATCTGAGCCGGTTCTGGGCCTCCCCTAGGTCGACTCAGCCTCCAATGGCTGGACAGTAGTTGATTTGTAGCTGCGATTTGGCAGCGGATACTGGCCCAGAACTGATGCCAGTTCGTGAGAAGAGCCTCGTTCCCAACGACCGTGGAAACACATTGCGTGGCTGTTCAGAAACAATTTTTTTGTTTATTTTCGAATTCCAATTTTCTGCATTATTCGTTTGCTGCCCCCCCCACGCCCCCACCCCCGCTCGCCCCGCGCGCAATCCGATTAGCACGTACGGTGCGAAAGAAGTTCAACATACACACATACTGCCCATAGACTAACACTGCCCATATACTAACACTGCCCATATACTAACACTGCCCATAGACTCTAACACTGCCCATAAACTCAACACTGCCCATAGACTAACACTGCCCATATACTAACACTGCCCATAGACTCTAACACTGCCCATGAACTCAACACTGTACCATAGACTCAACACTGCCCATAGACTAACACTGCCCATAGACTCTAACACTGCCCATAAACTCAACACTGCCCATAGACTAACACTGCCCATAGACTCAACACTGCCCATAGACTCAACACTGCCCATAGACTCAACACTGCCCATAGACTAACACTGCCCATAGACTAACACTGCCCATAGACTAACACTGCCCATAGACTCAACACTGCCCATAGACTAACACTGCCCATAGACTAAAACTGCCCATAGACTAAAACTGCCCATAGACTAACACTGCCCATAGACTCAACACTGCCCATAGACTAACACTGCCCATAGACTAACACTGCCCATAGACTAACACTGCCCATAGACTCAACACTGCCCATAGACTAACACTGCCCATAGACTAACACTGCCCATAGACTAACACTGCCCATAGACTCAACACTGCCCATAGACTAATACTGCCCATAGACTCAACACTGCCCATAGACTAACACTGCCCATAGACTAAAACTGCCCATAGACTAACACTGCCCACATACTCAACACTGCCCATAGACTCAACACTGCCCATAGACTAACACTGCCCATAGACTAACACTGCCCATAGACTAACACTGCCCATAGACTCAACACTGCCCATAGACTAACACTGCCAATAGACTAAAACTGCCCATAGACTAACACTGCCCATAGACTAACACTGCCCATAGACTAACACTGCCCATAGACTAACACTGCCACATAGACTCAACACTGCACATGGACTCAACACTACCCATAGACTCAACACTACCCATAGACTCAACACTGCCCATAGACTCAACACTGCCCATAGACTCTAACACTGCCCATAGACTAACACTGCCCATAGACTCAACACCGCCCATAGACTCAACACTGCCCATAGACTCAACACTGCCCATAGACTCAACGCTGCAACTCCAATGGGCACAGTTGGCTACGTACGGTGCGAAAGAAGTTCACCATACAGTGCATACAGAAGGTGTCAGTCCTGGCTACCATGGGTAAAACGAGAAGTACACTACGTGGCAATTTATATTATTTAGACTATTTGCTTTATTTAGACTATTTATATTATTTAGACTATTTAGATTATTTAGATTGCTTAGATGATTTAGATTATTTAGACTATTTGGCTGCTATAATTTCCCACGTGACACGTCCCTTTGTGGAGCTATCATTTGTGGCCAGGTCGCTTCCGAGGAAACACATTGTCCTGTGGAGGGAGCTGGTAGGAACGTTGGGTTGCTCGGTCAATGGCCAGGGTCAACGGCGGCGTGGTGTATTCCGCAAATATGCGCGACTGTGAGGGTGGGCACAAGCCGGTGTGAGTAGGTTAAATGTTGAGTTTTATAAGGGCACCACGGGGTGACCAGCCCCTCCCCACCCAGCCCCACCCCTCCCACCCCCCACCCAGCCCCACCCTCCCCACCCAGCCCCTCCCCACTCTCCCTACCCAGCCCCTCCCCACCCTCCCCTCCCCACCCAGCCCCACCCTCCCCACCCAACCCTTCCCTCCCCACCCAACCCCTCCCTCTCCACCCAGCCCCTCCCTGCACGACGGACGGACACAATAATCCACTGTGGGCTGGTGTAACCAGAGGTTCCTACCAGTATAAGCCAATCGGCTCAGTGAGCTTTACCTCTGCAGAATAAAAAAGGAGATCGTAAAATTGTATTCGTGTACATTATTTACTTACCTTTCCCATACTCTGCACTGCTATCATGTTCTTTTTGTCTTGTTTGGTTTGTAGCCTGTTTGACCCCGTGCCCCTAACCGGTGACGTCCGTGCCAAAGAGCTTAATAGCTCATCGGATTCCTCCCTCCAGTGCGAATAAAGATTCTGATTCAATGCCGTTCGAGTGTCGGCACCGCTCAGATCAGAGTGAGATTCCCATTCACCCATTCCACTGCCAGCCCCCCACCTCTCCTCTCTCGCTGTCCCCTCTCTCTCTTTTTTTACGATCGGGGGAAGCAAGACGATGCTTGGTTTAGTCGGCACTTTGCTTCGTTCATAGTAATTTTTGTGTGTTTTTTTCCATTGCTTTGTGTGCCCTTCCCCCCCCCCCCATTTTTTAAATGAAATATTGTTACGTGTTTTACCATTGTGTGCAACAAAATCAATCTGTGCTACTTTCTTCTTAAACACACAAACATCAACACGAAGAAGCACGCTCTGCTCCTCTCTCTCTCTACCCCCCTCTCTCTCTCTACCCCCCTCTCTCTACCCCCTCTCTCTACCCCCTCTCTCTCTACCCCCTCTCTCTACCCCCTCTCTCTCTCTACCCCCCTCTCTCTACCTTCCCTCTACCCCCTCTTTCTCTACCCCCTCTCTCTCTACCCCATTTCTCTCTACCCCCTCTCTCTACCCCCTCTCTCTCTGTACCCCCTCTCTCTCTACCCCCTCTCTCTCTCCCCCCTCTCTTTCTCTCGCTCTCTCCCACCTCCCACATCCACACTGCCTCCCCCCCGCCAATCCCTCCCTCTCCCTCACCCTTCTCTTGAATCTCTCACTCATTCACTCCCTCGCGATCCCTTCGACCCCCCCCCACCACCACCACCCCACTGCTAAGTGGGGAGTCGGATGCAGAAACGCACAACACTGGGGCTCATTCATGAGCAGGGAGCTGTCGAGAGGCATTACCTCATCCCGCACGAACCATCCGCGTCGCTTTCTCTCTCCGTCTTTATTCTCAGGATCTTCATAGCCCCCCCCCGTCACCCACGCTGCCTGTTTGTGTTGTTTTTGTGTCGTCTCCTGCACGTTGAGCTAACTGGCGAGCCAGAGGAAGAACGCCGCCGTGGAGATGGAGCGATTGAACCGTAGAGAGATGGCGGCGATCGTGATGATCGCGATGATTATGGTGACGATTATGATGACGATCATGATGATGATCATGATGATGATTGTGGTGACGATTATAATAACGATCATGATGATGATCATGATGATGATCATGATGATGATTATGGTGATGATGATCATGATGATGATCGCTACGATCATGATGATCATGGTGACGATTATGATGACGATCATGATGATGATCGCTATGATGATGATGATTATGATGACGATCATGATGATGATTATGGTGATGATGATCATGATGACGATCATGATGACTAATCATGATGATCGTGATGGTCATCATGATGACGATCATGATGACTAATCATGATGATCGTGATTGAGATCATGATGACGATCGTGATGGCGATCATGATGACGATTATGATGATGATCATGATAATCGCGATGATCATGATGATCATGATGACGGTCATTATGATGATCATGATGATGATGATGAAGGCCATGATGACGATATACAGGAGGTCGTGGGGGTCTATTCCGACCCTGACGCCTGCTGCTGTATATTTAAAGTTTGCGTGTCTCTCTCTCCCCGTGGCCGCGTGGATTTTTCTCCGGCTCCACCGATTTCTCCCCTCCACATTCGACCTCTCACTCTCTCCTATCCCTCACTTCGTTACAAAAACTTTCATTCCACTGCGTTTACACAAACACACGCACGCATATCACACCGTACATACATTTGTAATAATCTAGCATCCACCAGCGCTGCCCTTCAGGAACCTGCTCTCGCCCGGCGGAGGCGATTATGAGCTGACAATTTAAAGTCTAGACTCGAGAGCCACCTCTCATCATCGCCACGGAACGACTCTTTCAAAGGCAAGAACGAGTCAATTGTCAGTGAAATAAACAACGTTCACAACGTTCGCAAACCTCCTCCCTCCACTTCATCTCTCCCTGCCTCCCTCTCCTCTCCTATGTCTCTCATTTATTGGTTCCAATTAGGGATGAGAGAGCGAGAGAGAGAGCGAGCGAGCGAGCGAGAGAGCAAATCCCTTTTCTGTGAGCGCGGAGGGGTTTCTTGCTGGGGATGTGTGGGAGGCAGCGGCGAGGGGGTGGGAATAATTGACCGTGATGACAGCACGGGCACCTGATCACCCCTGCACAGTCGGGATAACCGTGCGCGTTTCAGATCCGCTTTCCTTCTCAATGGGAGCGTAATTGCCAAGTGAGTAACATCTACTTAGACCCAAGCAGGATTCATGTGGGGGGTGGGGGGGAGATGGGTTGGGAGGGGAGTCATTTGATATCATTGTGTTTGAATACATACTCTATGTGTGTGTGTGTTCACAAAAAGGGTCTTTGTCGTTGCATTTCCACGTAAATTCTAGCGTAAGCACGGCTCGCGAACAGCGCTTGCCCCAGCAGCATGCGAATACGAAACGGAGGAACTTTGTAATCTTCTTGGTTCTTTCGGTAAAGTCGTCACGTAGAAGGGAAATAATAAAATAATAAAAATTAAACATAATAAAATTATTCTCACGACGTTAAGGCCACAACGCAAGCAGCCGCCCTCAGGTGAAGACCAGGTCTCCCCGACAGACGGCTGCTTGCATTGTGGCCGAAACGTCGTGAGAGTTATTTTATTATTTAATTATTTCCCTTCTACGTGACTTTACCGAAAGAACCAAGAAGATGAATCCCTGCAGTCACAAAAGCTTTAAATCGGAACTTTGTAATGTGAGAGTATTGTGTTTGAATGTATGTGTGTGTGTGTCTTTGCACTTTCACGTAAATTCACGCGTAAGCACGAATCCCGAACAGCACTTGCCCCAGCAGCATGTGAAGCCTCTCCGGGGGAACTTTGTCACTTGAAATGATGATTGTGTTTGAACAAACGCGTGCGACTTTGCATTTCCACATATATTCACGCGGAAGTACGACTCGCGAACAGCACTTGCCCCAGCAGCCTGTGGAGGCTACACGGGGGATCTTTGCCTTCGTCTCTATATGTGTAGTGTGTCGTGTTTTCGCGGGTGAGCGTCAGCGCAGCGGTTCGTTCAACCGTCGCTACGAACCCGCCGAACTTCTGGAACGGCTCCCGGGCCTCACCTCTAGGTTGACTCGGCCCGAAGTGGTTTGGGTCACGCCGCCGGCCACGTGATCCACAGTAGCCGGCGTGTCTAGGGGCGCTGCTAATCGCTAACAGCACTTGCCCCCACCACCAAAATGTCTGTTGAGGGCTAAATACAGAGAGGGGGGGGGGTGGAGGAGCTTTGGCTCTGTCTTTGGGACCGTCCATAAATGACGTCACGCGATTTTGGACGATTTTTGACTCCCCCCCTCACCACCATCGTCACACGGCGTCACAAAAAGTCAGACCCCCTCCCCTCAAATATGACGTCACAAAGCTCTGCCCTCCCCCCCCCAAATAAAACATGCTTCGAATCGCTTTAAATTATTGTCATTGTAGTGCGTTTTTCTAGATTTGAAGCTTTCGTGACTGCAAGGATTCATATCGGTAAAGTCACGTAGGTAAAATTAAAATTTAATTTAATAAAAGTAATAATAGAAATAAAATAATATTATTATTGATTTATTATGAGTATTGTAGTGCGTATTTAATGTGGCGCTGCACTCTGATGTTGTAGGAGAAAACATTTATGAAAAAGTATATTTAATTAAGTAGAACGTGTTTGTCTATATTTATTTAAAGTTGCGCATTTTGATGTGACGTCACATTTCTCAAACCTCGTCACACATCGTCACACATCGTCACAAATGTCTGACCCCCCCTCTCCCCTAGGTGCGTGACGTCATTTATGGACGGTCCCCTTTGTTCGCGCGCGCGCGTGTGAATTCGTGTTGCCATCACGAGAAGCCACGCGCTGGCTGACTTGCACCACGCCACTCTGTAGCAGCCTCCAGCCGCCGCCATCGTCGGGATAGCCGATCTGGACCGCGCCTTCCAATCACTCTGGCGTCCAAGGGCTTACGCCTCGCTCGGGAACGAATACACGGCTTGCCGCCAAGACGCCTCTATCGCCAGGGGTTTAGCCAACACTTGTGGACGCATCTGACCCATCCGTAGGTGTTCATCAACGGTGGGAAGGCGTTAAAGCCATCACTATCATCATCATGACTACCACCACCACCACCAATCACCATCACCACCATTCCTGACATCCTGTTGATGGGGGAGGCGAGCCCATAACAGCCCGGTAATTATGGCCTCCCCCCGTATCTAATTATAATTACACATCATCAACCACACTCTCTGATATTTTATCCAGAGGAAGAGCCACTCACAATCACAATATAATCGGTTCCGACACTGGTGTACGCCGGGCCCAAGCAGGGACAGCGAATGTGATCTCGCCCGTTGTATGCTGTGCAGGAGGTTCGCCAAGCACTCTGCTACTGGTCGGTTGGAGGCAGTCGCCCTCCAACAGCGACGGAGGAGGGCAGAGGAGCGACGCTCACAACAACGGGCGGTTAAAACGCAACAAGTTGGCAGCGTAGGGGGCACAGCTTGGATCAACTGCCAGTCGTATCAGTCAGTCAACCCATGCAACCCTGGTCTGTCCCGCGTCCTCCTGTCAGCAGCGAGCCTTCGACACTTCACGTGGCCTCAACGTACAGCTGGGGTTTGAATAGGCGCCGTGGGGACGTCACCATCATTTGTATGGGTGTGTTGAACTTCTTTCGCGCCGTACGTAGCCAAGCGCATGCTTGATCCCAGGGCCAAGCACAGAGCTTGTCATGGTGGCCACGGTGGCTGGGAGATGTTAACTACCTCGCCTGGTACGCAGGAGGTCGTGGGTTCAATCCTGACCCTGACGATGCCTACTGTATATTTGGAGTTTGCGTGTCTCTCTCTCATCGTCATCACTGTGGCTAGGAGATGTTAACTACCTCGCCTGGTACACAGGAGGTCGTGGGTTTCGATTCTGACCCTAACGCCTGCTGCTGTATATTTGGAGTTTGCGTGTCTCTCTCTGCCCGTGGTCGCGTGGATTTTTTATCCGGGCCCTCTGGTTTTTCCCTCCACATTTAGGAACATGCGCTTACAGAGAGTATTTGGCTGCTGTACATTTCCGCGTGATAAGCCATCATTTGGGAGAGCCAGGTCTCTTTGGAAAAGAAAAACAGCGATATGGCTGAGTGGACCTCACCTGGTAAAATATAAATAGTGTAGTTCAGTTCGTCATCTGCCTCTCTTCGACTTGTGAATCGTGGGCCATCCGATATGACCCCCCCCCCCTTATGATTAAAACAATACACAATAGCCTAGGTGTCATCTTTGCTGTTTAAAGTTGCAAGTGAGAATCTGATCATCGCTCGCACAGCTGCGGGTTGACACCTTACCCCGACCCACCACCACCATCCTCTCCCCCCCACCACCACCACCCCCTTCTTGATGCCGAACTTGTATGGCTCTAAATAAAATAAAATACTTACGTGACTTTGCCGAAAGAACCATTTATGCAGTCACGAAAGCTTCAAATCAATATTGTACGGCTGAATTTTGTTTTTAATATTCTTTGGTTCTTTCGGTAAAGTCACGTAGATGGAATAAAAATAAAAATAAAGCGAATAAAAAATTATAAAAACAAAAAAACCCACTAATGTAAAATGTCGCTTGGTTTTGCCCAGGCCATACCCCCCCCTCATCCAGCAAGACGCGCGTTGTCAACACGATGTGTTCCAGCGAGTTGAGAGAAAGTGACAAAGATCCCCCGTATAGCCTGTACAGAAGGTTTGGGGCAAGGGCTGTTAGCGAGCACCTATGAAGGCCGGGGGTGGTGTGGCCAACACCACCCCCGGCCGCCTGTGTCTCCCGAGTGGCGATGTTTACGCACAACACCAGGTGCTAGGGGAGGCCCAGGACCGGTTCAGATAATCGTTGTTGTTGCTGTTGTTGTTGCTGTTGTTGCTGCTGTTGTTGTTGTTGCTGTTGTTGTTGCTGTTGTTGTTGCTGTTGTTGATGTTGTTGTTGCTGTTGTTGCTGTTGTTGTTGCTGTTGTTGTTGTTGCTGTTGATGTTGTTGCTGCTGTTGATGTTGTTGCTGTTGTTGTTGCTGTTGTTGCTGCTGCTGTTGTTGTTGCTGTTGTTGTTGTGCAAGTCGTTTACTTGTAACCGTTGCGAGGGCTTTACCCTTCACGTAGGCTTTGGCATGCAAATTACTCGGCGAACTCGTGATTAAGCATCTAACGGGCCGCTTAAGCCGTCCGCCCTTTTGTGTCGACGAGCCGAGACGCGGCTACGTTCGTGCCGAATGTTATCTGCGCGGCCCTTCTGCAACATCATTAAAGCGCCGACATCGTCCGCACGCTCGCTCAGAAGCGATCATCCGTAGCCGTCAGACGTGTCACACGCACACGTGGACACGTGGACATGTCGGTGTGTCTGTGTGTGTGTCAGTAGCGTGGGGAGTGGGGGGAGCGGTGGTGTAGTGGTTAGCGCTACGCTGCGCTACGAACCCGGCGACCCGAGTTCCATTCCCGCTCACGGCCAACACCCAGTGACGATTATCTGAACCGGTCCTGGGCCTCCCATAGGTCGATTCAGCCTCAAAAGAGTAACCTGGTGCGGTGTGTAAACATCGCCACTGGGGAGACAAAGGCGGCCGGGCGTGGTGTTGGCCACCCCACCCCCTCGTGTGCCGTTCTGGCCTTCATAGGTGCTCGCTAACGGCACTTGCCCCTACAGTCTGTTAAGGCTACACGGGGGATCTTTGTCTTTGTCAGTTCTGTGGAGTGGGGGGAGCGGTGGTGTAGTGGTTAGCGCTACGCTGCGCTACGAACCCGGCGACCCGGCAACAGCAAGTGCCGATTATCTGAGCCGGTCCTGGGCCTCCCCTAGGTCGACTCAGCCTCAAATGAGTACCTGGTGCGGTGTGTAAACATCGCCACTGGGGAGAGACAAAGGCGGCCGGGCGTGGTGTTGGCAACCCACCCCCTCGTGTGCCGTTCCGGCCTTCATAGGGTTCCACACTATAGCAGCTCTTGCCCCTACAGTCTGTTAAGACTATACGGAGGGGGAGGGGATCTTTGTCTTTGTTTGCACGTTGAACTTCTTACGCATCGTACGTTGCTGGAGAAAAGGAGACCAAAGCAAACACACGCACACACACACGAAAAAAAAAGCTGTTCTAAAGAAATGAGTTTTCAAAGAGTCGAGATGTGTAAACCGCGCGCTGTTGTGATAACAGCCTTGAGAGTGGTGGCTGAGAAAATACGTCGCGGTTTTTGTCTGCAGTGGAATAACTCGCCGCCGTTACCCACCCCACTCCACCCACCCCACCCACTCGCCTCACCCAGCCATTAGCCCCCAGTGCTCCTCAAGCTTTTACCGCAGCCTTGAACCGCTCTGGTTCTCTATCAGTCAAAAAAAAGGTAAATTTAACACGCGGCCCAATATCATCCATAACGGACGGTTTTTTTTGGGTGGGTTAGATCGCGTAAATGTATAAATGTGTCGTTAAAACCCGCCACCACCCGACACAGCCAACTAGTAAGGGTTGTCACGTAAACAGAACGTGGCCAATTCGTCACTAATCACTAATACAGCACTAGTGTGTAGTGTATTGTATAGTAGTGTAGTGTATAGTGTAGTGTATTGTGTAGTGTATAGTGTAGTGTACTAGTACAGCACTAGCCGGTGTGTTGGAGAGTCAAGCCACAACATTTACAATCTGAGTACAACTTGCTTCATCAGGCGACAGCCACAAATCTGGCTGTCGCCTGATGAAGCTACTTGTAATAACTAGCGAAACGTTATCATTTCTGGTGGTTCTAATTTCATGGAGTTCTGATTTCCCCTGGCTCTAAAATCTGGTGGTTCTAAAATCTGGTGGTTCTAATTTCTTGTGGTTCTAAAATCTGGTGGTTCTAATTTCTCGTGGTTCTAAAATCTGGTTGTTAAAATATCTCGTGGTTCTACAATCTGCCGGTTCTAATTTCTCGTGATTCTAAAATCTGGTGGTTCTAATTTCTAGTGGTTCTAAAATGTAGTGGTTCTAATTTCTTGTGGTTCTAAAATCGTGTGGCTCTAATTTCTCGTGGTTCTAAAATCTGGTTGTGATAATTTCCTTTGGTTCTAAAATCTGGTGGTGATCATTTGTCGTGGTTCTAAAATTTGGTGGCTCTAATTTCTCGTGGTTCTAAAATCTGGTGGTTCTAATTTCCCGTGTTCTAAAATCTGGTGGTTCTAATTTCTCATACTTCTAAAATCTGGTGGTTAAAATTCTCGTTGTTCTAATTTCTCATGGTTCTACAATCTTCCGGTTCTAATTTCTCGTGGTTCTAATTTCTGTCCCCAAAGGGCCAGAACTCTCGCACCTCCCCAGGGCGATGCGTGCACCCCAGGTGAAGAAGAAGAGGAAGACCTCCACTGGCCTAGTGGACCACGTGAACTTGTCAGGGTCGGACGGTCCGATGGCTCCCAATTAGTTCGTAATTGGATGGCAGAAAAGCCACGCACGCATCGCCTTGGACACGCGGTTGGAGCCGTGGGACCGACGTTGGATAAACGTTGGACGAACGTCGGTCCAGCGTCCCATGTTTACCGGGAAGCATCACTACTTACAAGACATACGACGAGTTGCCATCTGCGACGCATTAACACGAAGAAGAAAAAACCCCAAAAACAAACCCCCAAACGTGTGACGGATCGTTCTGTCACTCCGGTGATTTGGTTAGAAAAATGTAACGCCGCTGTGTATGAATGTGTTCACGTACACACACACGCCGGTGTGTTTATGTATATGTATACAAAGACAAAGATCCCCTTCCACCGTATAGCCTTAACAGGCTGTTGGGGGCAAGTGGTGCGATGTGCAAATGTTGCCAATAGAGAGACAAAGGCGGCCGGGCGTGGTGCTGTCCACCCACCCCCTCGTGTGCCGTGCCGGCCTTCACAGGTGCTGCTACTCGCTAACAGCACTTGCCCCAACAGCCTGTTGAGGCTATACGGGAGATCTTTGTCTTTGTATGTGGGTTAAGAGGGAGCGTGTGTGAGTGATTAGCGAGTCACAGGCCCCGCACTGCTGATGAGCTCGCGAGAGGCGATGTCACGACTCGATTCACCTCCTGTCGAGAAGTTTACAGCCACTGGGGGTCAAAGTGTGGCGTGTGTGTGTGTGTGTGACTCGAGTGTGTGTGTGCGTAAGTGTGAGTGTGCGTAAGTGTGTGTGTGCGTAAGTGTGTGTGTACGTAAGTGTGTGTGTGTACGTAAGTGTGTGTGTACGTAAGTGTGTGTGTGCGTAAGAGTGTGTGTACGTAAGTGTGTGTGTGTGTACGTAAGTGTGTGTGTGCGTAAGTGTGTGTGACTCGAGTGTGTGTGTGTACGTAAGTGTGTGTGTGCGTACGTAAGTGTTTGTGTGCGTACGTAAGTGTGTGTGTGCGTACGTAAGTGTGCATGTGTATTCGAGTGTGTGTGTACGTAAGTCTGTGTGTGTGTGTACGTAAGTGTGCGTATGTGTGTACTCGAGTGTGTGTGTATACTCGAGTGTGTGCCTACGTAAGTGTGTGTGTACGTAAGTGTGTGTGTGCGTAAGTGTGTGTGACTCGAGTGTGTGTGTGTACGTAAGTGTGTGTGTGCGTACGTAAGTGTGTGTACTTTTGGTTCTTTCGGTAAAGTCACGTAGAAGGGAAATAATAAAATAATAAAAATAAAACATAAAAGAACCAAGAAGATGAATCCCTGCAGTCACGAAAGCTTTAAATGGAAAGCTCTATGTTTTTTTTTAAATAATATATATCTAACTCAGTGGGTACTTCAGCTGGTTGGACCAAGTAGTGCTCAGAGACGGGATTTAACCACGGCAACATTATTGTGTCGTTACAATGAATGAGACTGTTGGTGAGTTTATCCAGAAAGTTTTTTGTTTCCTGATTTTTTCTTGTTTGGGGGGGGGGCGAGGGGGGGGTCAAGAGGGGGGGGGCGAGGGGGGGGCGAGGGGGGGGGGGGCGAGGGGGGGGGGCGAGGGGGGGGGGGCGAGGGGGGGTCAAGAGGGGGGGGCGAGGGGGGGGGGCGAGGGGGGGGTCAAGAGGGGGGGGGCGAGGGGGGGTCAAGAGGGGGGGGCGAGGGGGGGGGGGGCGAGGGGGGGGAGTATTTGTTTCTCGCCGCTGCAGCTTTCCAGGTGAACGTGTCACGCACCACGTGACCAACCACCCCACCCCAGCACCCCCCCCCCCCCGGAGTTGACAGCCGAGGTCACAGCGGGTCAGAGGTCGCCATCCCCGCGCTCACGAGAGCTGTCACTCCGACGCATCGGACGCCGAACCACACCCCCCCACCGACCCTTTTAGGGCACGGTGGGGGTGGGTGGGGGTGGGTGGGGGTGGGGGGAGGTTGCACACCCACAGAGTCTGATGCCGGTTGTAATTACTGGCGAAACGTCGTGCTCGAATTGTGAATGTTGTCGTGGGTTTACTCTCCTGCACGTCGGAGTCGCTGTACCAGTAACGCAGTGGCCACGTTCTGTTTACGTGACAAGCCCTGCTACTAACGGTCTGTGTGTGGTGGTGGGCGAGTTAACGAAACATTGGTAATTACGCGATCTAACTCCCCACCCCCCCCCACCTCCCAAAAAAACTGACCTCTATTATGAATTCTAGATTCGAAGTTTTCGTGACTGCAAGGATTCATACTCTTTGTTTTTTTTAGGTAAAGTCACGCAGGTAAAAAAAATAATGTCATTTTTTGTTGCGAAGGTTACACCTGAAGCGTGTGTTGCCTCCGAAACGTCGTTATTAAATTTTGTTATTTTTTCATTTAATTTTTTTACCTACGTGACTCTATTGTGGACTTCAAGTCGTTTCGCCCGCTCATCGCCACGAGCGAGGCGACCTCCTCCTTCCGTGAACTCCACTTCGACTCTCCCCGTTCCCCCACCCGTGTTGATGGCGTCGTCTCATCCACCACCGCGCTGTGTCCAACCACCTCCAAAGAAGATAAAAGAGCCCCCCCCCCCCCGTGTAGCCTTAACAGACTGTTGGGGCAAGTGGAGTCCAGCGAGCAGCACCTATGAAGGCCGGCACGGCACACGAGGGGGTGGGTGGTCAGCACCAAGCCCGGTCGCCTTTGTCTCCCTAGCGGCGATGTTTACACATCACACCAGATCCTAATTTGAGGCTGAGTCGACCTAGGGGGGGGCCCCAGGACCGGTACAGATAATCGTTACCGGTGTTGACCAGCGCGCTAACCCCGACTATACACCGACTCATTCACTTATCCATTCGCTTATCCACTCACTCTCTTAATGAGAGGCTTACACACTCACTTGCACACTCACTCAAACACTCACGCACTCACTCACCCACTCAATCAACCACTCAC
Organism: Lampetra planeri; assembly: GCF_965212315.1. Taxonomy (NCBI): domain Eukaryota; kingdom Metazoa; phylum Chordata; class Hyperoartia; order Petromyzontiformes; family Petromyzontidae; genus Lampetra; species Lampetra planeri. The sequence goes on from NC_136165.1 coordinate 4,283,699, forward strand.
CCACTCGTACACGAACTCACTCAATCACTTACACGGTCACTCATTCACCCACTCAGTCAGCCTCTCAGCCATCCACTATTCCATCCCTCTCTTTCTCTCTCTCCTATTGAGACACTCACTCGCACTCTCAACCACTCACCCATTCACACACCAACTCACTCAACCACGCACACAATCACTCATCCACCTACTCACCTACTCTCTCTCCTACTAAGACACTCACGAACTAACTTGCACAATCACTCACTCACACACCAACTCACTCAACCACACACACAATCACCCATCCACCTACACACATACTCTCTCTCCTACTAAGACACTCACAAACTAACTTTCACAATCACTCACTCACACACCAACGCACTCAACCACACACACAATCACTCATCCACCTACACACATACTCTCTCTCCTACTAAGACACTCACGAACTAACTTGCACAATCACTCACTCACACACCAACTCACTCAACCACACACACAATCACCCATCCACCTACACACATACTCTCTCTCCTACTAAGACACTCACAAACTACTTTCACAATCACTCACTCACACACCAACGCACTCAACCACACACACAATCACTCATCCACCTACACACATACTCTCTCTCCTACTAAGACACTCACGAACTAACTTGCACAATCACTCACTCACACACCAACTCACTCAACCACACACACAATCACTCATCCACCTACTCACCATACTCTCTCTCCTACTAAGACACTCACGAACTAACTTGCACAATCACTCACTCACACACCAACTCACTCAACCACACACACAATCACTCATCCACCTACTCACATACTCTCTCTCCTACTAAGACACTCACGAACTAACTTGCACAATCACTCACTCACACACGAACGCACTCAACCACGCACACAATCACTCATTCAAATACTCGTCCACTCACCCGTTCATTAATCCACTCACTCTCCTACTGAAACGCTCACACACTCACTTGCACGCTCACCCAAAGACAAAGTCCCCCCGTATAGCCTTAACAGACTGTTGGGGCAAGTGCGGTTAGCGAGCACCAATGAAGGCCGGCAGGGCACACGAGGGGGTGGGTGGACAACACCACGCCCGGCCGCCTTTGTCTCCCTAGTGACGATGTTTACACTACACACAAGATACTCACTTGAGGTTTGAGTCGACCTAAGGGAGGCCCCCGGTTCAGATAATCATCACCGGTGGTGGCCGTGAGCGGAATCGAACTAGGGATTTCGGGTTCAGCGCACTAATAGCTACGCTGCCCCTCCCCACTCATTCACTCACTCACCCACTCACTCACCCACTCACTAACTCACCCAACCCATTCACTCACCCACTCACTCACCCACCCACCCACTCACTCACCCACCCATTCACTCACCCCATTCACTCACCCACTCACTCACTCACCCACCCATTCACTCACCCATTCACTCACCCACTCACTCACTCACTCACCCACCCATTCACTCACCCACTCACTCACCCACCTCACTCACTCAGTCACCCACTCACTCACTCACTCACCCACTCACTCACTCACTCCCCCACCCACCCCACCCACTCACCCACTCACTCACTCACCCACTCACTCATCCACCCATTCACTCACTCACCCCACTCACTCACCCACTCACCCTCTCACCCCACTCACTCACTCACCCACCCATTCACTCACCCACTCACTCACCCACCCACCCACCCACTCACTCACCCACTCACTCACTCACTCACCCACTCACTCACTCACCCATTCACTCACCCACTCACTCAGCCACCCACCCATCACTCCCACCCTCCCACCCACTCACTCACCCACCCTCACTCACCCCCTCACCCACTCACTCACCCACTCCTCACCTCACTCACCCACCCCCACTCCACTCACTCACCCACCCCCTCACTCACTCACCCACCCACCCATTCACTCACCCACTCACTCACTCACCCACTCACTCACTCACCCAACCACTCACCCACTCACCCACTCACCCCCACCCACCCATTCACTCACCCACTCACCTACCCACTCACCCCACCCACCGATTCACTCACCCACTCACCCACTCACCTACCCACTCACTCACCCACTCACTCACCCACTCACCCACCTACCCACTCACCCACTCACCCACTCACTCACCCACCCATTCACTCACCCACTCACTCACTCACCCACCTACCCACTCACCCACTCACTCACTCACTCACCCATCCACCCACTCACCCACTCACTCACTCACCCACCTACCCACTCACCCACTCACTCACTCACCCACTCACTCACCCACTCACTCACCCACCTACCCACTCACCCACTCACCACTCTGCTACTTCCCTCGCCACTGCTCCCCTCTGCAGGAATTCCCTCCTCCTCCTCTTCCTCCCATCATCTTCGCCATACTCTCTTATCCCCTCCCCACGTGTTTACAATAATAACCTCAATTCAATAAACGTATTGACTCCTATCTATGACAACTTCAATAGGGGCCTCGTGTCGCCAATTGTTGGAAGTTCATCGTCTGCCTAGTTAATTGTGTTACTTAATTAGTCTCTGTAACTGCCAGCATGTGGCTGCGATATTACATTTTTTGGGGGGGGATTTTTACTCTCCTCCCCCTTTTATTTTTTGAACGGCGTCAAAAACGTTTAAAAATCTTTCTCCTCCGAGCTGAAAGTGATCGCTCTCTAGCTGAGATGGTCTGGATATGACTGTGTGTTACACATGCACAACCACTTAGGCACGTGTGCGTGTGTGTGTGTCAATGAATAGAGTGTGTGTTTGTGTGTAGAGTGTGTGTGTTGTGTGTCTATGACTGACTGTCTGCGTATTTTGTCTTTGTGGCTATAGGATGTGTGTGTGTGGCTGTTAGCGAGCACCTTCGTAAGTGCTGCTCGCGACCAGCACTTGTCTCAACAGTCTGTAAGGCTATACGGGGGATCTTTGTCTTTGGAGGGGGTAGTGAGTGGGGAGCGGTAGTGTAGCGGTTAGCGCGCTACGCCACGAAGCCGGCGATCCGAGTTCGATTCCCGCTCACGGCCAACACCAGTGACGATTATCTGAACCGGTCCGTGGTCCTCCCCTAGGTCGACTCAAATGAGTACCTGGTGCGGTGTGTGAATTATCGCCACTGGGGAGACAAAGGCGGTCGGGCGTGGTGCTGGCCACCCACCCCCTCGTGTACCGTTCCGGCCTTCATAGGTGCTCGCTAACAGCACTTGCCCCTACAGTCTGTTCAGGTGGTACGGGGGATCTTTGTGTGTTTGTTTAGATGGAGCGGTGGCGCAGCAGTTAGCGCGCTGCACTGCGCTAAGAGTCACAATGTATATTTATTTATTTAATACTGGAGGAATTCGATTAGTTATTTTCATTTTTTTTTATTTGTATTATTTGATTTGATTATTTTGTATTACTTTTTTTTATTTTCGCCTACGTGACTTTACCGAAAGAACAAAAAGAGTATGTGGATCCTTGCAGTCACGAAAACTTCAAATCTAGAATGAATCCGATGAGCGATGAAGCTCTTTTTTTTTACGGATGTCCCGCACGGGGCACGTGATCAGAACGTCACAACAACAAGCACAACACGACGACACGATACGAGCGCAAAGTACGTGGGGGGTGGGGGGGGTAAACGAACCACTGATAACAGTGGACAAATAACTGAACAACTTTGTTTTTTTCCACCATTGGAACCTCATTTGCCAGTAAAAATATGATAATAGTTTTTTTTTACCCTTCTATCTGGCAACAAAACTGACACCTTTTTTACAAGGAGTCATGTTTACATAGACCACAATACCTGCAGTCATAATGCAAACAAAAACATAACTCTGATAATTATGTTTTTTTAATTTGACCAGGCAAAGCCCGCTGAACTAACAGGTTTTTTTTTCAGAAGCAGCTGCCTAACAACCACGGCTGCCCGAGTTCGATTCCCGCTCACGGCCAAAAAACGCCGTGGCGAATATTTCCAACCGGCCTCCTCCCCTAGGTCGACTCGGCCTTAAAAAACGAGTATCTGGGCGGGGGGCGCGTAAAACATCGCCACTAGGGGAGACAAAGGCGGCCGGCGTGGTGGTGCTGGCCACCTTGTGTGCCGTGCAGGCCTTCATGGCGCCACTCGCTAACAGCTTTGGCCTCCAACAGTCTGTTCAGGCGAGACTGGGCGATCCTCCTGTCATCCTCTTAGCATCACTAATGACTCCCCTCCCCTTCCCCTATTAGATCATTCAGGTAGTGTCCAATTCACTCCACATCAGTCGTGTCCTTTAACCCCCACCCCACCCCCACGCCACCACTCCTCCCTCCCCTCCCCCCCACGTCTCTCTGGCCTTCGGGCAATTTTTTTTTACCAGCTGTCATTCGGCTAATGTCTTAACACAGCCGTCATCCTAGCCCGCGCTCACGATGACTGGGGCGTGTGGTCGACAGGGGTGGCTGCCTGGGCTTGGCTTGGCTGGTATTCGGCGGCGGTGGTGGCGGTGGCGGCGGTGGTGGTGGGGCTTAGGTGTCGAGGGAGTTCGGGTAACAGTCCCGGTGTGGCTGGGTGAAGGCTGGGTGAAGGCTGGGGGTGGGATGGGGGTGGGGGGGGGGAGTTTGGGTTTATGGGTCGCTAAGCTCGAGTTTTGGCGTTTGGGGCAGAGTACATGGACTTACCCGGGTCTTGTGTAAACCCACGTTGAGTGAGCGAGCGAGGGAGTGCGACTTCCTCTGAGCGAGCGACTTGTTATTAAAGTCGAGTTATCAACGAGTGCGCAATAGAATTCACCGAGATGCCTGTGACCGAGAGATGCATTTTATAGTTTATTTGCACGCTTTGTACTTCTCGCAGAACTTCAACAGAGTGTTGGGGCAAGTGCCGTTAGCGAGTAGCAGCACCTACGAAGGCCGGCACGGACACACGAGGGGGTGGGTGGCCAGCACCACGCCCGACCGCATTTGTCTCCACAGTGGCGATGTTTACACACCGCACCAGGTACTCAGTTGAGGCTGAGGTCGACCTAGGGGAGGCCCAGGGACCGGTTCAGATAATCGTTACTTGTGTTGGCCGTAGGAGTAGGAGGAGAGAGAGAGACACACAGACTCACACACGTAGGAGGAGAAAGAGAGAGAGACCACACACACAGACTCACACACGGAGGAGGAGAGAGAGACACACACACAGACTCACACACGTAGGAGGAGAGAGACACACACACGGACTCACACACGGGAAGTTGGTTTCTAGCCGTTCTTACCGTGACATCTCGGACAGAATCAAAGATCAAGCGTCTTCCTCTCTTTTATTTCTTACGACACAGAGGGAACAAGAAGATGCTCGCTGCAGTCGGCACTTTGCTTCGTCATCATTTCGTTTTTTTTCTCCCCTTTCACACGGGCACCTCCATTCAACGGCACAACGTGAACCTAAACAAAAACAACAACATTCAGTGCTGACAAATGCCAAAACAAACTTTGTGCTTACAGTCATTACAAAAACACACACACCGCGAATATCTTTTTGCTTTTTTTGGGGGGGAGGGGGGAGGGGCGGCAGGGTGATGAGAGGAGAGGGGAGAGAGGACAGGGAGAGATGGGAGGGGGTAGAGAGAGGAGGGGGTAGAGAGAGGGGGTAGCGAGAGAGGGGGGGTAGAGAGGAGAGGGGGTAGAGAGAAAGGGGTAGAGAGAGAGGGGGGCTAGAGAGAAAGGGGGTAGAGAGAAAGGAGGTAGAGAGGGAGGGGGTAGAGAGAGGGGGGGGTAGAGAGAGGGGGTAGAGAGAGGGGGGGTAGAGAGAGAGGGGGGCTAGAGAGAGGGGGTAGAGAGAAAGGGGGTTGAGAGAGAGGGGGTAGAGAGAGAGGGGGGGTAGAGAGAGGGGGGTAAAGAGAGGGGGGGTAGAGAGAGAGAGGGGGGGGTAGAGAGAGAGGGGGTAGAGAGAGAGGGGGTAGAGAGATAAGAAAGGGGTAATGGAGGAGAAGCAGAGTGTGCTTCTTTGTGTTGATGTTTGTGTGTCTACGAAGAAAGTAGCACAGATTGATTTTGTTGCACAATAGTAAAACACATAACAATATTTCATTAAAAATATGGGGGGAGCACATAAAGCAATGGAATAAAACAAAAAAACGACTATGAACGAAGCAAAGTGCCGACTAAACCGAGCATCTTCTTGTTTCCTTTGATCGTAAAAAAATAAAAACGAGAGGGAAGAGAGGGGAGAGAGAGAGAGAGAAGGGGGGAAGATAGGTCATCTCTGCATTGTTTCATGTTTCATCCTAGGCCCTTCGGTGTGTGCTTTCAAGTCACCGTCAGCTTCGTAACAGAAAGTTTGTCTGAGATAATTGGGAGTCCACGCGAGAGGGGGAGGGGGGAGAGACAAAGGCGGCCGGGCGTGGGTGCCGGCCACCCAATCGTGCACGACGCAGCACGACCCCTGTGCGTGAGTGGGCGTTCAGGTCGACTCAGCCACACATTTGTAGCCGGTGCGGTGTGTAGTGATCATCGCCACTGGGGGAGACAAAGGCGGTCGGGCGTGGCACTGGCCCCCCACCCCCTCGTGTGCCGTGCCGACCTTCATAGGCTGCTGCTACTCGCTAACAGCACTTGCCCCAACAGTCTGTTGAGGCTATACTGGGGGAGGGATATTTGTCAAGTGGTGAATCGGGACTGCCTCTACTTATGTTAAACTAGAATAATTATTATTATAAGAACAATAATATTATTATTCAATAGTTATTCGTGATTCTTCGTGGGCGTCATCGTGGCTAGGAAATTTTAACTTCCTCGCCTGGTCTACAGGAGGTCGTGGGTTCGATCCCGACCCTCACGCCTGCTGTATTTTTGGAGTTGGCGTGTCTCTCTCTCATCATCATCACGGTGGCTAGGAGATGTTAACTACCTCGCCTGGTACACAGGAGGTCGTGTGTTCAATCCCGACCCTGACGCCTGCTGCTGTATATTTGGAGTTTCCACGTCTCTCTCTCGCTAGCCGTGGTGGCTTAGATTGTTTCCACGCCCTCCGGTTCCACCCCCCCCCTCTCCACATTTAAAATCACGCAGCTTAGAGCTGTGGTTCTAAACCCGTGGGCGTGCGAGACGCCCTTCCTGAGATCCAAAGAGGTGCAGCGCTGCAGTGAAGGTTAAGAATCACGGGCTTAGTGAATCTGGCTGCTGCTAGACACTTCGAGGTGATGATGATGATGCTAATCTAGATTTGAAGCTTATCGTGACCGCAGGGATCCATACTCTTTGCTTCTTTCGGTAAAATTAATAGATCACGACGTTTCGATCGCAACACAAGCAACCGTCATCAGGCGTGAGACAAACGCATCAGGGGAACTGCTGCTGCTGCTGCTGGCAAATCCCTGACGCCCGCCGCTGTATATTTTGAGTGTGCGTGTCTCTCGCTCGACCCGTGGTCACGTGGCTGCTATAAATAGTTCACTGTGGTGATGACGAGGACAACAAACACAACAACAAACACAACAACAAGAAGCAGTTCAGAGTGGTGCTCCTCGCTGCTGCTGCCTGCCCCCTCCCCCCTCCCCCTCGTCTGTGGCTCCTCCTCCTGGCAGCCTCTGAGCCCCCCCTCTCTCTCCCCCTTCGCCCCCCTCTTCTCCTCCCCCCCTCTCCCCCCCCTTTCCCCCCCTCTCCCCCCTTCGCCCCCCCTCTCTCCCCCCCACTCTTCAACTCTCTTCTCCCCCTCACTTCCCCCCCCCACTCTCCCCCTCTCTCCCCCACCTCTCCCCCCCCACTCTCCTCCTCTGCCCCTCTCCCCCCCACACTCCCCCTCTCTCTCTCCCCCCCCACTCTCCCCCCCCACTCTCCCCCTCAATCTCCCCCTCCACTCTCCCCTCTCTCCCCCACTCTCTCCCCCCCACTCTCCCCCTCTGCCCGTCTCTCTCTCCCCCCACTCTCCCCCTCTGCCCGTCTCTTCTCCCCCCCCACTCTCCCCCCCCATTCTCCCCCTCTCCCCCACTCTCTCCCCCCCCACTCTCCTCCTCTGCCCCTCTCTCTCTCCCCCCTCTCCCCTCCCACTCTCCCCGTCTCTCCCCCACCTCTCCCCCCCATTCTCCCCCTCTCTCCCCCCACTCTCTCCCCCCCCACTCTCCTCCTCTGCCCCTCTCTCTCTCCCCCCTCTCCCCCTCCCACTCTCCCCGTCTCTCCCACTCTCCCCCCCCCCCCCATTCTCCCCCTCTCTCCCCCCACTCTCTCCCCCCCCACTCTCCTCCTCTGCCCCTCTCTCTCTCCCCCCTCTCCCCCTCCCACTCTCCCCCGTCTCCCCCCCACTCTCCCCCTCCCACTCTCCCTGTCTCTCTCCGTCTCTCGGAGAGACAGTGGATCGTGTGCGGGGTGGTGACGGCGGCAGCGCTAGAAACTCGCCTCTAGATCATTTAGAGTGTTTTTGTCCGCGATGTATTTCCACGTGATAATCAGCCACTTTCGTTGAGCTGTCATTCTGTGGCCAGGTCACTTCTGAAAGAGAAAAAAAAGAGAAGCCAACAGTTCAGTGAGCTTTACCCTAGTAAAATAAAAAAATATGGTACAATTTTACTTTTCGATTTAAAGCTTTCGTGACTGCAGGGATTCATCTTCTTGGTTCTTTCGGTAAAGTCGTCACGTAGAAGGGAAATAATAAAATAATAAAAATAAAACATAATAAAATAATTCTCACGACGTTTCGGCCCACAACGCAAGCAGCCGTCCTCAGGTGAAGAACAGGTCT
>NC_136165.1:4292612-4383156 GCF_965212315.1 Lampetra planeri
GGTGGCTAGGAGATGTTAACTACCTCGCCTGGTACACAGGAGGTCGTGTGTTCAATCCCGACCCTGACGCCTGCTGCTGTATATTTGGAGTTTCCACGTCTCTCTCTCGCTAGCCGTGGTGGCTTAGATTTGTTTCCACGCCCTCCGGTTCCACCCCCCCCCTCTCCACATTTAAAATCACGCAGCTTAGAGCTGTGGTTCTAAACCGTGGGGCGTGCGAGACGCCCTTCCTGAGATCCAAAGAGGTGCAGCGCTGCAGTGAAGGTTAAGAATCACGGGCTTAGTGAATCTGGCTGCTGCTAGACACTTCGAGGTGGTGATGATGATGATGATGCTAATCTAGATTTGAAGCTTATCGTGACCGCAGGGATCCATACTCTTTGCTTCTTTCGGTAAAATTAATAGATCACGACGTTTCGATCGCAACACAAGCAACCGTCATCAGGCGTGAGACAAACGCATCAGGGGAACTGCTGCTGCTGCTGCTGCTGGCAAATCCCTGACGCCCGCCGCTGTATATTTTGAGTGTGCGTGTCTCTCGCTCGACCCGTGGTCACGTGGCTGCTATAAATAGTTCACGTGGGTGATGACGAGGACAACAACCAACACAACAACAACACAACACAAGAAGCAGTTCAGAGTGGTGCTCCTCGCTGCTGCCTGCTGCTGGCTGCCTCCCCCCTCCCCCTCGTCTGTGGCTCCTCCTCCTCCTCCTGGCAGCCTCTGAGCCCCCCCCCCCCTCTCTCTCCCCCTTCGCCCCCCCTTCTCCTCCCCCCCTCTCCCCCCCCTTTCCCCCCCTCTCCCCCTTCGCCCCCCCTCTCTCCCCCCCACTCTTCAACCTCTCTCTCCCCCTCACTTCCCCCCCCACTCTCCCCCTCTCTCCCCCACTCTCCCCCCCACTCTCCTCCTCTGCCCCTCTCCCCCCCACACTCCCCCTCTCTCTCTCCCCCCCCACTCTCCCCCCCCACTCTCCCCCTCAATCTCCCCCTCCACTCTCCCCCTCTCTCCCCCACTCTCTCCCCCCACTCTCCCCTCTGCCCGTCCTCTCTCTCCCCCCACTCTCCCCCTCTGCCCCGTCTCTCTCTCCCCCCCACTCTCCCCCCCCCATTCTCCCCCTCTCTCCCCCACTCTCTCCCCCCCCCCACTCTCCTCCTCTGCCCCTCTCTCTCTCCCCCCCTCTCCCCCTCCCACTCTCCCCGTCTCTCCCCCACTCTCCCCCCCCCCCCATTCTCCCCCTCTCCCCCACTCTCTCCCCCCCCACTCTCCTCCTCTGCCCCTCTCTCTCTCCCCCCTCTCCCCCTCCCACTCTCCCCGTCTCTCCCCCACTCTCCCCCCCCCCCCATTCTCCCCCTCTCTCCCCCACTCTCTCCCCCCCCACTCTCCTCCTCTGCCCCTCTCTCTCTCCCCCCTCTCCCCCCTCCCCACTCTCCCCGTCTCCCCCCCACTCTCCCCCTCCCACTCTCCCTGTCTCTCTCCGTCTCTCGGAGAGACAGTGGATCGTGTGCGGGGTGGTGACGGCGGCAGCGCTAGAAACTCGCCTCTAGATCATTTAGAGTGTTTTTGGTCGCGATGTATTTCCACGTGATAATCAGCCACTTTCGTTGAGCTGTCATTCTGTGGCCAGGTCACTTCTGAAAGAGAAAAAAAAGAGAAGCCAACAGTTCAGTGAGCTTTACCTAGTAAAATTAAAAAAAAATATGGTACAATTTACTTTTCGGATTTAAAGCTTTCGTGACTGCAGGGATTCATCTTCTTGGTTCTTTCGGTAAAGTCGTCACGTAGAAGGGAAATAATAAAATATAAAAATAAAACATAATAAAATAATTCTCACGACGTTTCGGCCACAACGCAAGCAGCCGTCCTCAGGTGAAGAACAGGTCTTTCCGACAGACCTGTTCTTCACCTGAGGACGGCTGCTTGCGTTGTGGCCGAAACGTCGTGAGAATTATTTTATTTTATTATATTTATTTTATTTTATTATTTCCCGTCTCCGTGACTTTACCGAAAGAACCAAGAAGATACAATTTACTTGTATTTTTTTGTGATGTGTTGACCTTTCCTATAGCTTGCACTTCCATCATTGTTCTTGTTATATGGGTTGTTGTTGAAACGTTCAGCCCCTTCCTACTGAACATCTGTGAAAATAAAATTAGTTTGATAGCTCATCGGATTCTTCCAGTACAAATAGTCCACTTTTGATTACGAGTTGACATGACCACGATGACGATGATGATGATGCTGATGATGATACTCGCGGTGATGATGCTGATGATGATGCAGATCATGATGCTGATAATGGTGCTGATATTGGTGTTGATGGTGCTGATGATGTTGCTGATGATGGTGCTGATGGATACTCGCGGTGATGATGCTGATGATGATGCAGATGATGATGCTGCTGATGATGCCGATGATGATGCAGATGATGATGGTGCTGATGATACTCGCGGTGATGATGCTGATGATGATGCTGCTGATGATGGTGCTGATGCTGATGATGATGCTGGTGCTGATGATACGCACGGCTCTGGTGAACTCACATCATCATCATCACCATCACCATCCTTTCCCTCGCTCCACTATGAATACTTAAAGCGTGACCCCCACGCACTTCCTGGCAAATGGAATACGTTAATTAGGTGGAGTTAATTAATTAATTTTAATTATTTACCGGATAGCCTAGGGGGTGGGCGTGGGTGGGAGGGGAGGGAGGGAGGGGTGGTGGAACTGAATGAACCGGCAGAGTTTCTCAGCTGTTTGGAAAAAAAAAAGAAGTCTTCGCACGCGCATTGTTTATTGATGGCCGAGAGGCGTGATCTTCAATTCTCTCATCAATTGTGCAGCGGACGAACACGATAGCTCGGGCACGAACATTCCGACTCCGTTTTGATTAAAGGCCGAGGCCGAAGAGGTTGCAGGCAGGGCTCCCTCCAACCCCCCCCCCCCCGCCAACGTCCATAGAACGTTAGGAAACGTTTGCGCACACACACACACAAAAAAACGAGGCCATTGAAATTTGTCTTATTTAGATAATTAAAAATTAACCCGTAAAAACAAAGTTTTTCACTATAAATCCTTCATATGCGTGGCATCGGGGCGGCTAGAGTCCTCTCGTCCTCTGGCTTGAGATGGCTGCCACTTATGGGTCAGATGATTGTCTGGCAGCATTAAACAATTGGTAATTAAATATTTAAAAAAATTTCCCTAAACAGTGTAAAATTTAGGAATTTTTTTTTCACGAAAATGCATTGTCACGCACAACGAGTCTGTGTGCAAAGTGTCAGCTCGATTGGATCACGGGGAGTGGGTTAAAAAACGACCGAAAGATTTGCGCGGTCCTAAGCAAGCAAGCGAACTTAATATAAAGGATTTTAAAAAAAATGCTCGCCCAAATTCGTCAATAAAAATTCCGCGTGTCTGCGTGTGCATTCTTCAAATGAAATATATAAAAGGGGACGTTTCGGGCTACTGGCCCTACTTCACGGCAGCATAATAAGAGACAGGGCAGTAGTGAGATAGAGTGGGTGACGGTGGTGAAAATAATTTGTGGACTCAGCTGAACAACACTTTAGGATGTCCCCCGATAAGAATCCAAATGTTAAAATGTTTTCGCGATAAGCACTTCTTAGACATGCGTTTGAACAATCACACCCGTTGCAGCTCTTTGCCTAACAGTGAAAATTAGCTTCTTGTCTCGACGGGACTTCCCTGAAATAAACTCACTCACCGATTTATTTAAGAATGTAATTCTCAACGGGCCCCATTGCTGCATTAAGAGCTGCAATCTCCAGCTCTTAATATCCACTCTGTGTGTGTGTCTCTCTCTGGCCATTTTAAATGATCAGACGCTGTCTTCTCGACAGACCTGTTCTCCACCTGAAGACGGCTGCTTGCGTTGTGGCCGAAACGTCGTGAGAATAATTTGATTATGTTTAATTTTTATTATTTTATTATTTCCATTCTACGTACTGAAAGAACCAAGATCTTCTTGGTTCTTTCAGAAAGGTCACGTGGAAGGGAAATAATAAAATAATAAAAATTGAACAAAATAAAAGAAAATTGTCATAAAATTGTATTTTATTACGTTTATTTTATTTATTATTAAAATAAAATGATCGTAAGATTGTGTTTCATTATGTTTTATTTTTATTATTTTATTATTTCCATTCTACGTGACTTTACCGAAAGAACCAAGAAGATTTTAAATTATGTTGCCTCAAAGAAGGGTCGATACCCGAAACGTCGCCTATTATATATGACTAACGTATTGCACGTTTCTCATTATAAACAATTGCATTTGTGCACAACTGCCAAAGTGGCGAATAACGTGTTCATGGTAAATACATTATTTATTTCGATGTAGTTCTTCTATTAGTAGCAACACGGATAACACAAGAATGATAGCCAGATGAAGTCGTGGCTTGTCATGTGGACATTTAGAGCAGCAGGCAAATACTCTCCAAACGCGTGGTGATGTTGATTCAAAATGTGGAGGGACAACCGGAGGATCCGGAGAAAAATCCACGCGACCACGGGGAAAGAGAGAGACACACAAACTCCAAATACACAGCAGCAGGTATCGTTAGGGTCAGGATTGAACCCACGACCTCCTGTAGACCAGGCGAGGTAGTTAACATCTCCTAGCCACCGTGATGATGATGAGAGAGAGAGAGAGAGACACGCAAACTCCAAATATACAGCAGCAGGCATCGTCAGGGTCGGGATCGAACCCACGCCCTCCTATACACCAGGCGAGGTAGTTAACATCTCCTAGCCACCGTGATGATGATGAGAGAGAGAGAGACACGCAAACTCCAAATATACAGCAGCAGGCGTCAGGGTCGGAATCGAACCCACGACCTCCTGTAGACCAGGCGAGGTAGTTAACATCTCCTAGCCACCTTGATGATGATGAGAAAGAGAGACACGCAAACTCCAAATATACAGCAGCAGGCGTCAGGGTCGGAATCGAACCCACGACCTCCTGTAGACCAGGCGAGGTAGTTAACATCTCCTAGCCACCTTGATGATGATGAGAGAGAGAGACACGCAAACTCCAAATACACAGCAGCAGGCATCGTCAGGGTCGGGATTGGACCCACGACCTCCTGTACACCAGGCGGTGTAGATGTAGGCGCAGCACCTGCAATCGCTCTCTCGGGCCACTGCTGGCAAGAAGGAAGCCTCCGCTGGGACGAACTCCAGAGATGGGTCTTTGGCCTACTCTTCCACGTTCACCAGCACGTGTTGTTTGTTGAAGAGGTGGGAGTACCCCATACTTTAGCCCACCCCCACCGCGTGCGATCTGATGGGTGGACAGGAGAGAGGGGGGGGGGGCAAGAGGGATTAAAGAAACTCGCCCCCACCCCCCCCCCCTCTGTTTAAATTGCCTGCCGCGCCTGGAGATAGACATACAAGCGGCGGCCTCTGAATTGCAGAGTCGAAGTTGAGCTGTGGGCGGATACGTACGGTGCGCACGAAAGCCGTTCAAGAGACGAGTTCGTGGAGTCTGTGACGCTTTCGTTAGTGTGGGGTTTGCTTAGAACCTGTGGGGTTCGTGTCGAGGTTGTAGGTTCGTGTCGAGGTTGTAGGTTCGTGTTGAGGTTGTGAGTTTGTGTCGAGGTTGTGGGTTTGTGTTGATGTTGTAGGTTCGTGTTGATGCTGTAGGTTCGTGTTGAGGTTGTAGGTTCGTGTCGAGGTTGTGGGTACGTGTTGAAACTGTAATTTCGTGTTGATGCTGTAGGTTCGTGTTGATGCTGTAGGTTCGTGTTGATGTTGTAGGTTCGTGTTGAGGTTGTAGGTTCGTGTCGAGGTTGTAGGTTCATGTCGAGGTTGTAGAATCGTGTCGAGGTTGTGGGTTTGTGTTGATGTTGTAGGTTTGTGTTGATGCTGTAGGTTCGTGTTGATGCTGTAGGTTCGTGTTGATGCTGTAGGTTCGTGTTGATGCTGTAGGTTCGTGTTGATGCTGTAGGTTCGTGTTGATGCTGTAGGTTCGTGTTGATGCTGTAGGTTCGTGTTGATGCTGTAGGTTCGTGTTGATGCTGTAGGTTCGTGTTGATGCTGGCGGTTCGTGTTGGTGCTGTAGGTTCGTGTTGATGCTGTCGGTTCGTGTTGATGCTGTAGGTTCGTGTTGATGCTGTAGGTTCGTGTTGATGCTGTAGGTTCGTGTTGATGCTGTAGGTTCGTGTTGATGCTGTAGGTTCGTGTTGATGCTGTAGGTTCGTGTTGATGCTGTATGTTCGTGTTGATGCTGTAGGTTCGTGTTGATGCTGTAGGTTCGTGTTGATGCTGTCGGTTCGTGTTGATGCTGTAGGTTCGTGTTGATGCTGTAGGTTCGTGTTGATGCTGTAGGTTCGTGTTGATGCTGTAGGTTCGTGTTGATGCTGTAGGTTCGTGTTGGTGCTGTAGGTTCGTGTTGATGCTGTAGGTTCGTGTTGATGCTGGCGGTTCGTGTTGTGGTTGCGACACATCCCCAGTGCTACCGCTGGGCTCCCATATGCCGTGCCATCTGAAAGTCAGCATGACCATCATCATGAATGATTGCCCTAGCATCATTAACGAATCTTCAGAATCGTGTAGGACATGGCGGGGGGCATGAGCGTGCGCGATTCCCCTACAGGAGAGGGCTTCTGCTTTTCTCGGGGTGGGATTACAGCCGCGGTTTATGACGATCCCACGGTCTTGCTCTGTTCAAGCAATCCGCGAAATGACTTCTGACCAAACCTACCCCGCGAACCAGATCGATGGGCTCCCATGAAAGCCAGAGACTGAAAAGTTACATTCTCATATTCGTCACTGTCCCGTCTACCCCCACCCCCACCACCCCGCCTCGCCTCGCCTCCCACCTCCGCCCCCCGGCCCCCCTTCTTATTGATTGATCGTTTGCAAAATGCTGATGTACGCTGACTTTGAAAATGCAATTATGAGATTAACCTCACGGGGCCCGGTCGTACGGACCAAACCGGTCCATTTACTGAGTAGCGGCGCGGAGATTTACATACCGGGAACAAAACCCCCGCCTGCCACATGATGTTACCATCTTACAGCTGCGTTGGTTTGTGTTTTTATATAATCATCATTATTTTATTTAATACATCAAAAGCTTGGGGCAATGTATTTGTTGTTTTTGGACGGACAAATGTTGTTGTCCGTCTTGTTTTTAAGTTTTTTTTTTTTGCTGGACGGAATTTCATCCCCACCACCCCCTCCACCCCCCACGTGTCACTGTGCCACGAGAGGTTACACGCCTCGGCCGACGTTTCGGGCAATGCCCCCTCTCTTCACAGCACGTGAATTGAAACGTCAGCGTTACAGCATGTGCGTCGTTATTGTCGTTTATAAATGTGTCGTAACCCTCCACCACCCGACATGGCCAATCAGCAAAAAAGTGTCACGTTGACAAAAGACAAAATAGTTCACTGCTTTAGCCCACCGATGTGTTGAAGAGTGAAACCACAACATTTACAAATTCTGTATGCAATTACCAGCGAAACGTCGTACTCAAACATTGTAACATAACTCTTATAATGTATGCACTGTCCTTGTTGTGCGCCTTTTGGGGTCATCTGGTCCAACACCATGTGAGACTAGGCTCTAAAGAAAGCTGTCTCGGGTGTGGACCAATCAATTTCAAGGACAGTGCATACATTATCAGAGTTGTGTTTTTTGTTTGCATTCCGACCGCAGGTATTGTGGTCAATGCAAACATGACTCCGTGTAAAAAAGGTGTCAGTTTTGTTGCCAGATAAAAGGGTAAAAAATCTATGATCATATTTTTTACTGGCAAATGAGGTTCCAATGGTGTAAATGCTTACCCCGAGCTCTCATACTCTGATGGTGCATTGTCTTTGAGTTGTGCGCGTTTTGGCGTCATCTGGTCCAACACCATGTGAGACTGGGCTCTAAAGAAAGCTGTCTCGGGTGAGGACCAATCAATTTCAAGGACAGTGCGTACATTAATTATCAGAGTTGTTTTCTTTGCATTCCGACCGCAGGTATTGTGGTCTATGCAAACATGACTCCTTGGTAAAAAAAGGTGTCAGTTTTGTTGGCAGATAAAAGGGTAAAAACCCAATTATCATATTGTGCTACTGGCAAAGGAGGTTCTAATGGAGCAACACATTTGCGCCGACGCGCGCGCTCATCTCGCAGCACTTGCCCTCGCAAGTCTACGAGGCTACCCCGGTGGCTGGGGGCGCCTTTGTCTTCATCCTTTGTGGCGCCACGCGCCCTTGACATTTCGTTCGCTGCGCGGCGCTTGCGAACTTCAAAGGCTCCACGTCTCGGGCGGGGCAGTCCAACCTGGACGGTGTGTCGCTCTCTCACGACACTGCGTCTCCTGAATCAGGGTCACCGCTTTGAATCTCGCAGTAGTAACATCAACAACAACAATGACACTGCTGCCCCAAACTAGCGTGGCTCTTCACAAAATTGGCCCCCCTCTCTCTCTCTCGATTTTTTTTTTAGGATCAGAGGAAACAAGAAGATGCTCGGTGTAGTCGCCGCTTTGCTTCGTTCATCATTTCGTTTATTTTTTCAATGCTTTGCTTTATGTGTCCCATATTCTTAGTTTTTTTCGGTAAAGTCACGTAGGTAAAACATTTAAAATTATAAAAGTAAAATAAAAATTTAATAAAAATCACGACGTTTCGGAGGCAACACAAGCTTCCGTCTTCAGGTGGAACCGTCACAGCACGAAGACGGAAGCTTGTGTTGCCTCCGAAACGTCGTGATTTTTATTTTATTTTTATTTTACTTTTATTAATTAAAATTAATTTTTTTTACCTACGTGACTTTACCGAAAAAACCTAAGAATATGAATCGTTGCAGTCACGAAAGCTTCAAATCGAGAATTTATGTGTGTCCCCCACCCCCTTTTTAGATGAAAGATTTCACGCTCTGCTCTCCTCCTTCTTACCCCTTCACACGTGCCGGTGATGTGCAGCGCGTCTTCTTCGAACGCTGGGGAGCCGGACAAGCCCCTTTCTGCACCAGCGTGGACGGCACCCTCGTGGTGTTCACCTTCTGAAGCGCTCGCTCGTCACCGTGGCGTGCGCGATGACCACCACCACCACCACCACCACAACAATCACCACCACCACAACCACCACCACCACAACCACAACCACCACCACCACAACCGCCACCACCGCCACCACCACAATCACCATCACCACAATCACCACCACAACCACCACCACCGCCACCACCACCACCACAATCACCACCACCACAACCACCACCACCACAACTACCACCACAACCACCACCACGTGACTTTTATTTCGTGTTGTGCGCGGTGCTTTTAGCGCCACAGCGCGTGCATTTGTAGCGTTTATTTTCATTTGTTTGCTGGTGACTTTGTGCGTTTCGTATCGGAATCGCCTCCAGTGCTGTTGCTGCTGGCGGCAATAAAAGTTGTTCAAAAGTCAAAAGTCTCTTCCTCTACTCACTCACTCCACGGTCCGCTCCAGAAGAGCTCAGAGTAGGGTTAAGCAGTGGCAGCATTATAGGCTTGTGTAGCACACACACACACAGACAACACGACACACACACACACAGACAACACACACACAGAAGACACGACACACACACACAGACACACACAGACAGACAACACACACACACACAGACAACACACACACACAGACAACACACACACACAGACAACACGACACACACACACACAGACCACACACACACACAGAAGACACGACACACACACACAGACACACACACACAGACAGACAACACACACAGACAACACACACACACAGACAACACACACGCACAGATAACACGACACACACACATGTACACACACATGTACACACACACATGTACACACACACACATGTACACACACACACATGTACACACACACATGTACACATACATGTACACACACACACACTGCACACACACACATGTACACACACACACATGTACACACACACATGTACACACACACACATGTACACACACACACATGTACACACACACATGTACACATACATGTACACACACACTGCACACACACACATGTACACACACACACATGTACACACACACATGTACACACATGTACATACATACACACATGTACACAACAACAACAACAACCGCCATTCGCCACTAAGTGGCGGTGACGTCACCACGACGCTTGTGCCAGGCCAAGTGCACCTTGAGGCCACGTGAAGTGTCGAACGCCCGCTGGCAGGAGGTCACGGGGCAGACCCAGCAGGTGCCACGGGTCGACTGACTGAGATGACCGAGATGACTGGCTGATGCACCACCTGTGCCCCCTACTGTGCCAACTTGCTGTGCTTTAGCTACCCGGCGCTCCGCTCGTTGTTGTGAGCGTCGCTCCTCCGCCCTCCGTTGTTGTTGGAGGGCGACTGCCTCCAACTGCCCAGTAGCGTCCTTCACGAGCCTCCTCAATTGAGGCCGATCTTGACACACACACACACATGTACACACACACACTACACATGTACACACACATGTACACACACACACTACACATGTACACACACATGTACACACACACACACGTACACACACACGCACTGCACTGTGCATACACGCACACGTACATATACACACACTGCACATGTGCACACACACACATGTGCACACACACACATGTGCACACACACACATGTGCACACACACTGCACATGTTGTCATTTGTTTCCACTCAATGCCGTCCTCTCTCAGGTCTTCCTCTCTTTACAGTTTCTTCAGTTTTTTCACGAACAACAACAACCACAACAACAACAACAACCACAACAACAACTACAACCACTTAAACAACAACTACAACAACGGCAACAACAACTACAACTACAACGACAACATCAATGCCTACTAACAACATTTATAACTTCCACAACAACAACAACAACCACAACAACAACTACAACCACTTAAACAACAACTACAACAACGGCAACAACAACAACAACTACAACGACAACATCAATGCCTACTACAACATTTATAACTTCCACAACAACAACAACAACCACAACAACAACAACTACAACACTAACAACTACAACGACAACGACAATGAAAACCATAACAACTACAACAACGATAACTTCCGCAACAACTACAACAACAACCACAACAACAACTACAACAACAACTACTACAACGACAAAAACCACAACGACAACTAAAACTCCCACAACAACTACTACAACAACAACTACAACAACAACTACAACAACAACGACAACAACAATAACAACAACACTTTTTCAATGCACCTGTGGCTGCCGTTCAAAGGTGGCACACAACACACGTCAGTCTCAGCTTCCTTCCCATCGCCTCGTCCCACGTTCACAAGAGAGCGACCTTCGTCCGAGGCGCTTTGCTTGGGTCGTGAGCGTCACAGTGAGGGTTGCTGAAGCTGATCCGACGAATAGGGATGGGGCCATGGGCTGGGAGGTTTCGTGGGTACGGGAATCACTTGGGGCGGGAGGGGGGTACCTCGGGATGGAGAGAATGATGGTCCATGGCTGAATAAGTGAGGGTCTTGATGGAGCAGTGACATCTCGACGGGAGGATGGGGCTACCTCGGGATGGAGAGAAGGATGGGCCGGGGCTGAAGAGGTGATGGTCTTGATGGAGCAGTGACATCTCGACGGGAGGATGGGGCTACCTCGGGATGGAGGGTAGGATGGGCCAGGGCTGAAGAGGTGATGGTCTTGATGGTGCAGTGACATCTCGACGGGAGGATGGGGCTACCTCGGGATGGAGAGAAGGATGGGCCGGGGCTGAAGAGGTGAGGGTCTTGATGGAGCAGTGGCATCTCGATGGGAGGATGGGGCTACCTCGGGATGGAGAGAAGGATGGGCCGGGGCTGAAGAGGTGAGGGTCTTGATGGAGCAGTGAAATCTCGACGGGTGGATGGGTGGTAGTGCGTCTCGCTTCGTGTGGAGGAGAAGGTGGCGAGTTGAAAACAGGAGCTGAGACGGTGATTTGTGCACAAGAAGAGAGAAGGACGGGGGGGGGGGGTCTAGAACTACCCCGTTTGCTTTATTGCTGCTGATGTTGACGCAGAGTTTATTGAATGTCTGTGAACAAGATTGTACTCCGTTTAACCGGGAGCAAAAGCTCGTCTCGTTTACGAGCGGCTCGCATTGTTATTGAGCACTCCCCGTGTGTGTTACTGTTGTTGTTGTTATTGTTGTTGTTTATTTGTTTAACGGAGCGGAGTGATTTCTGGTCGTGCGCACCGAAACTCGCTTGTGCTTGAGACTCTGGCTAAAATATCGGTTTTTGGGTCAGACCGCGTTATTTATAAATGTGTCGTAACCCTCCACCACCCGACACGGCAAATCAGTAAATATTTTGCGTCACGTTTTTGCAAAGGACAAAATAATTCACTTCTTTAGCCCACCGGTGTGCTGAAGAGAGGATCAACAGCATTTTAAAATTTAAGTAGTACGACGTTTCGCTGACAATTACAATCAGTTTGTGAGAATTATTTTATTATGTTTTATTGTTATTATTGTATTACTTCCCTTCTACGTGACTTTATCGAAAGAACCAAGAAGATGAATTACAATCAGCTTCGTCGGGCAAGAATGGTGAAGCTCTCCTGTTGCTCCCGGTCTTAACAACACACCGGTGGGCTAAAGAAGTGAATTATCTTGTCCTTTGAAAAACGTGACACATTTATTTTACTGTTTGGCCGTGTCAGGTGGTGGAGGGTTACGACACATTTATAAATAACGCGATCTGACCCAAAAAACCTATATTATGAATAATATTGGTCGCGAAAGCTTACGTGTTAAATTGATTCTGGCTAAAAGTTTGCGACGATTGGTGATTGGTGACAATGGTGGTGGTGGCGGCGGTGATCGTGGTGGTGGTGGCGGTAATCGTGGTGGTGGTGGTGATTGTGGTGGTGGTGGTGGCGGTGATCGTGGTGGTGGTTGTGGTGATCGTGGTGGTGGTGGTGGCGGTGATCGTGGTGGTGGTGGCGCTCCACATTGAGACTCATCAACACGCCTTCAAGAGTTTTTGGCCACCGCTATAAATTTCCAAGCGATAAGCCCACTACGTTGAGCGATCTCGTGTGACGGACAGGTCGCTTCTGGGGGGGAGGGGCTGGTCACCCCGTGGTGCCCTTATAAAACCCAACGTTTAACCTACTCACGCCGGCTTGTGCCCGCCCTCACAGTCGGGCATATTTGCGAAACACACCACGCCGCCGTTGACCCTGGCCATTGACCGAGCAACCCAACGTTCCTACCAGCTCCCTCCGCAGGAATGTGTTACATACAACCACCCTGGTCTCATTGCCACTCCCCCTGCCCCCAGCCCATCAGCTCGAACTCTCTGTGCTCATATCTTGCGCTTCTGTTCACCGCGATTAATGAATTGGCACATCCGTCTCACTCACGACTAAGATGCGCGTAACAGCGCTGATTAATACGAACGGCCTTGTTGTTGTTGTTGTTGCTGCTGTGCCAAGGGAGTTGGATCCACACACACACCCCCTCCTCCTCCTCCGTCTCAGCGATACAAACGTCACAGACCGCTGTTCCAACGTTGTGGGAACGTTGTGGGAACGTTGTGGGAACGTTGGGGGTCCAACCACATGCCAACGTTGAGCGACGATGGTTATAATCACACCGGACCAGCAGGACAGAGGTCGACGGTTCGATTCGATCGCACGGCGCGGCAGCTGAAACTACGGGGGCACGATTCTGACATCAGCTGTCCGGTCGGAAGGCAGCGTGTGGTGGTGGTGGTTGTGGTGGTGTGGTCTTGGTGGTGGTGGTGGTCGTGATGGTGGTGGTCGTGGTGGTGGTGCTGGTGGTGGTCGTGGTGGTGGTGGTCGTGGTGGTGGTGGTGGTCGTGGTGGTGGTGGTCGTGGTGGTGGTCGTGGTGGTGGTGGTCGTGGTGGTGGTTGTGGTGGTGGTAGTTGTCGTGGTGGTGGTCGTGGTGGTGGTCGTGGTGGTTGTGGTGGTGGTGGTGGTTGTCGTGGTGGTGGTCGTGGTGGTCGTGGTGGTCGTGGTGGCGGTGGTGGTCGTGGTGGTTGTGGTGGTGGTGGTGGTGGTGGTGGTCGTGATGGTGGTGGTCGTGGTGGTGGTGCTGGTGGTGGTCGTGGTGGTGGTGGTCGTGGTGGTGGTGGTGGTCGTGGTGGTGGTGGTCGTGGTGGTGGTCGTGGTGGTGGTGGTCGTGGTGGTGGTTGTGGTGGTGGTAGTTGTCGTGGTGGTGGTCGTGGTGGTGGTCGTGGTGGTTGTGGTGGTGGTGGTGGTTGTCGTGGTGGTGGTCGTGGTGGTCGTGGTGGTCGTGGTGGCGGTGGTGGTCGTGGTGGTTGTGGTGGTGGTGGTGGTGGTGGTGGTCGTGGTGGTGGTGGTGGTCGTGGTCGTGGTGGTGGTGGTCGTGGTGGTGGTCGTGGTGGTGGTGGTCGTGGTGGTGGTTGTGGTGGTGGTGGTAGTTGTCGTGGTGGTGGTCGTGGTGGTGGTGGTGGTCGTGGTGGTTGTGGTGGTGGTGGTGGTTGTCGTGGTGGTGGTCGTGGTGGTCTTGGTGGTTGTGGTGGTGGTGGTCTTGGTGGTGGTGGTGGTGGTCGTGGTGGTAGCGGCGGTGGGGTACAGTGTGGGTATGCCCGCATCCTCCAAGAGGTCTGACCAGCGTGGAAGAGTAGACCAAAGTTCACTTCGTTGAAGGGAGCCCCCCCCCCGCTTCAGCCGGCTAATCAATCGCAGGGATGTGACGTTGTTCGAGCGCGCTGCGCTACGAACCCACACACCCGATTTCGATTCCCGCTCACGACCAATAACAGTGGCGATTGTCTGAACCGGTTCCTGGGCGTGATTGCCCTAGGTCGACTCAGTCTCAAATGAGTATCTGGTGCAGTGCCGGACGAAGCGAGTGCGGTGCCTGTAGCATGATTCGTTCCATTCATTGGCTACCACATTCTGATAAGCTCCCCACCCCCCCTCTCCTCCCCCTTAACATGTATTTAAGAACTTACATCTTGGAATCCCTGCCTCGCTTGATGCAGCTAATCTGGCTGTGATGGTCCCACCTGATGACGGAGACTTGTGTTGCCTCCGAAACGTCGTGATTTTATCTTTTTTTAAATTAATTTTAATTTAATTTTTTACCTACGTGACTTTACCGAAAGAACTAAGAGTATCTGTAGCATGATGTTATAGAGGGGCCCTAAATGCAAAAAACACAAATGTCTTGTTGCGTGTGATGTGTGTGTTTTTCATCATTAGACCTCCTTTGCCAGTACCAAAATATAATAATAGGGGGGTTTTCCCCTTTTTTTTCTGGCAACAAAATACTGAAACCGTTTTTTTACGAGGATTCATGTCTGCATTAACCACGATACTTGCAGTCAAAATAGATGTGAACTCGGTGACGTGTCGGGGCAATGGACCTTCCGTGTGTTTCACTCTTCGTCCGGCTATGAATTGAGAACGTTTTCAAAAGCGTGAGCTCAGAGCGATAGTCTGTGCGTGCAATTATTATAACATCGTTGAACAACAAGCGGAGCTTTTACCCTTTTGCTACAATAAAAGAGTTGTTAAAGATGTTCAAACCATAGCAGTAAACCGATGCGGCTTACCCGTTTTCTTGTACAGGGATATTGAGTTTTCAGGTGCATTATGTTTGTGGCTATATGTCTGTGTTTCTCTCCTTGTGATGGGGCTTTGTGGGATGAATGTTGAGATTTATAAGGGCACGGGGTCACCAATGAGGTCTGCATTGGTCTTTAATTAGGTCGGCACTGCTAAAGGGTTGACAGGTATGTAGTGGTAAGTGTAGTAGTGGTGAGTGTAGTGGTAAGTGTAGTAGTGGTAAGTGTAGTAGTGGTGAGTGTAGTGGTAAATGTAGTAGTGGTGAATGTAGTGGTGAGTGTACTAGTGGTGAGTGTAGTGGTGAGTGTACTAGTGGTGAGTGTAGTGGTGAGTGTAGTAGTGGTGAGTGCAGTGGTGAGTGTACTAGTGGTGAGTGTAGTGGTGAGTGTAGTAGTGGTGAGTGCAGTGGTGAGTGTACTAGTGGTGAGTGTAGTGGTGAGTGTACTAGTGGTGAGTGTAGTGGTGAGTGTAGTAGTGGTGAGTGTAGTAGTGGTGAGTGCAGTGGTGAGTGTAGTAGTTGTGAGTGTACTAGTGGTGAGTGTAGTGGTGGTGATTGTAGTGGCGAGCGTAGTGGCGAGTGTAGTGGTGGTGAGTGTAGTGGTGAGTGTAGCGGTGGTGATTGTAGTGGGGAGTGTAGTAGTAGTGAGTGTACTGGTGAGTGTACTAGTGGTGAGTGTAGTAGTGGTGAGTGTAGTGGTGAGTGTACTAGTGGTGAGTGTAGTGGTAAGTGTAGTAGTGGTGAGTGTACTAGTGGTGAGTGTCTATGTGTTTGTGTTTCTCCCCTTGTGATGGGGCTTTGTAGGATGAACGTTGAGATTTATAAGTGACACGGGGTGACCAATAAGGTGTCTGAATTGGTCTTTAATTAGGTCGGCACTGATAAGGATTAGACAGCTTTGTCAAACACCAAACAGGCATCTAAGGTATCTCAAGGCCGTAATTATAATATTCAAATTTGCTCAAAAATGTCCCCCCCCCTCCCCAATATATTGCTATAAAAATATAATTGCTATGCTATGGAAATAAAAAGAACAATTTGCTATACCTTTACCACAATATCTGGACTTGTCTTCATATAAATCAAAGCGTAGATTTTCTGTTTATATGATTGTGGTTTAGGTTGTACTTTATTAATCCCTAATCTCTGCCATTACATACAATCAAACAAGAAATGGTTAAAAAAAAAGTAAAAAAAAAAGAGTCCATTCCATGTGTTAGTGAGTTTTTTAATATTTTAGGCAAAAAATTAGTTTTCAAATTTAGATATTTTTCTGGGTTGGGACCCCCAGACACCCTGGAAGATTTGGTCCCCCCCAAGGTAGACTCCATAGCTACGGCCTTGATGTATCTTATTCGTATTTTTCATACTTTGATACTGGCACACGAAGAAAATGTCCCATGCGTAGAGCAAATGCTTTTAATCGCATTGTTCCGGACTGAAATTAAGTCCTATCATCATGCACATTACAGACGAAGCCATTTGTTGCGGTTGCTGTTTGCAGAACTCCACGTTCACTGAAATGTAATTCGTACAATTATAATGAATAGTGATTTAATTATAGTTCCAATCGGCGATGCACGCTGTGAATTGCACGCAATGGAAATGACGTTATGTAGCGTCATTCATGCAATTGCATCCCACAATTGCTGTACATTAATTGTATATATGAGGACTTAACAAGCAGATGAAACACCCTCATGAAATTAACACGAATGGACGATTTAAATCGAGGATTAGACGCAAAGAATAAGAAAAACAACAGCAACAATCACAATAACAGAGAGAATAAATCGTTAAGTATCAAAAGACAAAAAAAAATCTCAATTTCCCAGAGGGCGTCTCTGCTCAGGCACAGCGTAAACTCCACAGTCGTATGGCAGGGACAAGTAGACCCATTCGATAAGATTGACACAATAAGACTGACACAATAAGACTGACACAATAATGATGACGATGATGATAGCGATGATGATGATAGCGATGATGATGATGGCAAATGAGGTTCCAATGGAGTTTTAAAGAAATTTGTTTTTTTCATCGAGATGATTTGAAAGTGCAGAACTCCCAGTGTCTTCCTAACATCGGACGGAAGAGCGTTCCAGACGGCCGCAGAAGTGCATCTGAAAGTGCGCGATGCAGTGTCTGAGTCCATGGGTTCACACTCTTTGTTTTTTTCGGTAAAGTCACGTAAGTAAAAAAACAGTCTACATCAGCAGTAGGCCATGCTGTCCCACCTGATGACGGACGCTTGTGTTGCGCCCGAAACGTCGTGATTTAATTTAGTTGTTTTCATTTATTTTATTTTATTACATTGTTTACCTACGTGACTTTACCGAAAAAAACGTAGAGTATGAATCCTTGCAGTCACGAAAGCTTCAAATCTAGAGTCCATGGGTGTCTGTGTGATGAGTCGATGGGTCTCTGCGTGATGAGTCCATGGGTCTCTGTGTGATGAGTCTGTGGGTCTCTGTGTGTGTGTGATGAGTCTGTGGGTCTCTGTGTGGTGAGTCTATGGGTCTCTGTGTGATGAGTCCATGGGTCTCTGTGTGATGCCTCTATGGGTCTCTGCGTGATAAGTCTATGGGTCTCTGTGTGATGACTCTATGGGTCTCTGCGTGATGAGTCTATGGGTCTCTGCGTGATGAGTCTATGGGTCTCTGTGCGATGAGTCTATGGGTTTCTGCGTGATGAGTCTATGGGTCTCTGCGTGATGAGTCTATGGGTTTCTGTGTGATGAGTTTATGGATCTCTGCGTGATGAGTCTATGGGTTTTTGTGTGATGAGTCTATGGATCTCTGCGTGATGAGTCTATGGGTTTCTGCGTGATGAGTATGTGGGTCTCTGTGTGATGAGGCTATGGGTCTCTGCGTGATGAGTCTATGGGTCTCTGTGTGATGACTCTATGGGTCTCTGCGTGATGAGTCTATGGGTCTCTGCGTGATGAGTCTATGGGTCTCTGTGCGATGAGTCTATAAGTTTCTGCGTGATGAGTCTATGGGTCTCTGCGTGATGAGTCTATGGGTTTCTGTGTGATGAGTTTATGGATCTCTGCGTGATGAGTCTATGGGTTTCTGTGTGATGAGTCTATGGATCTCTGCGTGATGAGTCTATGGGTTTCTGCGTGATGAGTATGTGGGTCTCTGTGTGATGAGGCTATGGGTCTCTGCGTGATGAGTCTATGGGTCTCTGTGTGATGATGGTTGATGATGCCCCTTGACGATGATAACAACGATGATGACGACGCCGATGATACCTCTTTTCAAAATCGCATCAGTTGCTATGCGGCTAAAGGTAAAGGCACCAAACCGTCACTCGTGCAACTCACCGATGGGTTGGAGAGCCAAGCCACAACATTTACCATCTGAGTACGACGCTTCGCCAGTAATCACAACTTGGTAACAAATTGGCCACGTTCTGTTTCCGTGACAAACCTTACTCATTGGCTGTGTCGGGTGGTGGCGGGATTAACGACACATTCATAAATTTACGCGATCTAACCACCCCCAAAAAAAGACCTGTTTAATGGATGATACCGCTGGCGATTGCCTACCACGTGTTAACAAGAAAGATACACGAGTGGCAAGGCATGGCGGGTAATAACCACGACCCCAGAGTGTCGTCTCAATTTGCAGTCGTATCAGACAAGCCCTGTAATTCTAGATTTGAAGCTTTCGTGACTGCAGGGATTCATATTTATCTTCTTGGTTTTTTCGGTAAAGTCACGTAGAATGGAAATAATAAAATGATAACAATAAAAAATAAAACGTAATAATAATAATAATAATTATTATTTTATTATTTCCATTATACGTGACTTTACCGAAAGAACCAAGAAAATGAAACCATGCAGTCACGAAAGCTTTAAATCGAAATTTAAGGATTCATATTCTTAGGTTTTTTCGGTAAAGTCACGTAATTAAAAAATTAAAATTAATAAAATAAAAATAAAATAAAAATCACGACGTTTCGAAAGCAACACAAGCTTCCGTCTTCAGGTGGAACCGTCACAGCACGATTGCTGTATCAAGTGAGAGAAATTCCAAGAACACAGTATTTGTATATATATACTGGTTGAGGGTGGGAGGAGCCAAGGTAGGCCCTCAATATTATTTTCGTGAGGTTCGGTGCGGCTGAAGCACGCTGCTAGGAATGAGCCTTTGTTGTGTATTTTATTTTTATTTTACTTTTATTAATTACATTTTTTTACCTACGTGACTTTACCGACTAAACCTAAGAATATAAGCCCTGCAATTCTCATACTGGCAGCGTCAAGTGGCCAAGGTTCACGAATCTCCGCGTCCCTCGGCGTGGTAGATAATCTCGCTGCTAACGGGAAGTAACAACGTTTCCATCACTTTGGGGTGCGTTCATTCAACAAAGAAAGCAACTTTTTCGATTGAAAGTTTTCGTGACTGCCGGGATTCATCTTCTTGGTTCTTTCGGTAAAGTCACGTAGAAGGGAGATAATAAAATAATAAAAATAAAACATAATAAAATAATTCTCACGACGTTTCGGCCACAACGCAAGCAGCCGTCCTCAGGTGAAGAACATGTCTATCGGAAAGACAGCGTCTGACGCGGTGAAGAACAGGTGTGTCGGAAAGACAGCGTCTGACGCTGTATTTCCGACAGACCTGTTCTTCACCTGAGGACGGCTGCTTGCGTTGTGGCCGAAACGTCGTGAGAATTATTTTATCATGTTTTATTTTTATTATTTTATTATCTCCCTTCTACGTGACTTTACGGAAAGAACTAAGAAGAAAAAAAGAAAGCAACAACAAAAATGT
This sequence comes from Lampetra planeri, assembly GCF_965212315.1. Lineage (NCBI taxonomy): Eukaryota > Metazoa > Chordata > Hyperoartia > Petromyzontiformes > Petromyzontidae > Lampetra > Lampetra planeri. Next base: position 4,313,018 of record NC_136165.1, read on the forward strand.
GAACATTTAAATAAATAAAAAAACACGTTGCTAAATGCCTCGCTGATTTAAGCTCGCGTAGAAGGAATGAGCGCATGTCGCCTGCTGTTGTTTTTTCGTGTTTGTTGTTTGTTGTTGTTGTTGTTCTTCCACGTCGAGTTATAATTGTGAAGGTTGCGTACCCCCACTCACTCATTCATTGAATCACTCACCCACCCACTCACTCACTCACCTACTCACTCACTCACTCATCTATCCATTCACCCACTCACTCATTCATTGATTCACTCAACCACCCACTGACTCACCTACTCACTCACTCACCCACATATCCACTCACCCACTCACTCACTCATTCACCCACCCACTGACTCACCTACCGACTCACTCACCCACCTATCCATTCACCCACTCACTCATTCATTGATTCACTCACCCACCCACTGACTCACCTTATCACTCACTCACTTATCTATCCATTCACCCACTCACTCATTCGTTGATTCACTCAACCACCCACTGACTCACCTGCTCACTCACTCACCCACATATCCACTCACCCACTCACTCACTCATTCACCCACCCACTGACTCACCTACCGACTCACTCACCCACCTATCCATTCACCCACTCACTCATTCATTGATTCACTCACCCACCCACTGACTCACCTACTCACTCACTCAACCACCTATTCACCCACTCATTAATTGATTCACTCACCCAGCCACTGACTCACCTACCGACTCGCTCACTCACCTATCCACTCACCCACCCACTCACTCACTCATTCACTCACCCCCCCCCCCCACTCACCTACCGACTCACAGCTTTGAAGCCTAGACGGTGCACCTTTGTCTTTGCATTTATATATTTTTTTCTCGTCTTCCAGAATTGCCGGTCTAATGGAGCGTGGCTTGCTAAGATGTCCCAGCATTATATCATAATTACCCCACGCAAGATTGGCCGCGAGGCGACGAAATGTAAAGTGGCTGGCGAAATTGAAACTTGAGATGGAAACGGCGTGGTGATGGTGGTGGTGGGGGGTGGGACATTAATCGGGAGCGAGAATCCTAATAACGCAACACGTGGAGACAAAACAATGTTTAAGTCTCGCACGCACGCGCGCACGCACGCACGCGCGCGCGCGAAGACAAAGATCATCCGCCAACTCCGTGTCGCCTGAATAGACGTCTGAGCAGCGAGTGCTGCTCAGCAGCGAGTGGCAGCACTTGCACGAGGACGGAGCAGTTGCACGACGGGGTGGGTGGCCACCACCACCACCACCACACCACCACCACTACCACACCACCACCATCGCACCACCAAAACCACCACCATCACACCACCACCACGGGCACCACCACTACCACACCACCACCACCATCACACCACCATCACACCACCACCACCGCACCACCAAAACCATCACCACCACCACGCCACCACCACGACGCCACCATCTCCACACCACCAGACTATCACCACCACCACCAAAACCACCACCACGCCACTACCACCACCACACCACCACCACCACACCACCACCACCACAAACTCCGCCTACGTGCGGTTACAAAAGAAGTTCCACGTCGCTAGCAGCGCGGACGGCCGAGCCGCAAGCTGCTGGTCGATTGCCCCTGTCGCTGTTCAAGACGATGGATTGGCATGAATGTCGAACTCTTAGGGTTTTTCGGTAAAGTCACGTGGGTAAAAAAATAAAATAAAAATGAATAAAAATAAAAATCACGACGTTTCGGAGCCAACACAAGCTTCCGTCTTCAGGTGGAACCGTCACAGCACGATTGCTGTATCAAGTAAAGTACTTGATACAGCAATCGTAAAATAAAATACTTGATACAGCAATCGTGCTGTGACGGTTCCACCTGAAGACGGAAGCTTGTGTTGCCTCCGAAACGTCGTGATTTTTACTTTTATTAATTTTAATGTAATTTTTTTACCTACGTGACTTTACCCAAAAAACCTAAGAGTATGAATCCTTGCAGTCACGAAAGCTTCAAACTAGAATGAATGTCGTAATCACATTTCGAACAACAACAAAAAGGTTTGCTGGCTGGCTGGGCGCCTGCCTGGATGGCTCTCTAGGGAGGGACCCGCGGTCACGCTCGACGGACGCACTGGCTGCTGTCTTGCGGTACGGTCAGCAGCAAATCACCGCTGCACTTGTACATCCAGAGAGGGTCGTCCTTTCAATTTCATCTCCCGGCATCGGCAATTTGAACAATTAGCCGGGGGCCGGGGGGCGGGGCCGGGGGGGGGGCGAGGCCAGGGGGCGGGGGGGGGGCCGAGGGGGGGGCGAGGCGGGGGGGCCGGGGGGTGGGGCAGGTTTCTATAACACTGGTCAACAAAACAAAAAACATTTTTTTCTGGCCTGGACTTTTGCAGCTGTTTTAGACTAATTTCAGGGTGCCGATTCCAAATCTGATCTCAGATTTGCTCTATTACATCTCATTTTTATGCTATCAGCATACCCCATTTTCATTGATTTTACCCGAAATTAACTCTGTCACTCATGATTTCAAGTTGTTGCGAGTCAGTGACTGCTTTAGTGTTAAAATATGGTGCTGTATTTTTAGGATAGTGTGTTTATAATATAATTTTATGTAGATTTCCACATTTATTTAATATTTTTATTCCGTAGTTTTTATTGAAAATGTAATATTTGATATCTCAAAAAAACCATGATGTGATAGACATTAACTGATGCCAGATTTGGAATCAGCACCCAAAAATGACATTGAAACCGTTAGAATACCTTATGCCAGAAAAAGTGTGTTGACCAGTGTAATCCGTCTGCCTTCCCCCGAGCGCGTCTGCCATGTGTGTGGATGTCGAACTGATTTCGCACTGCGTGTAGGCAGAGGTCGCAACCGGGTACCCGATACCCGTACCCTACCCGATACCCGGCTACCCGTACCCGGCCAGGTACGGGTACGGGTACCCGTTTGCGACCCTGGTGCGACCGGGTACGGGTACGGGTAGGCCGTGAGTCACTGGTGAGTCACCGTTTGTCACTCATTTCCCAACGTCTTGTCTCTTCTCACAATTCAAGATCCTAGAATCAACCCACCCGCGCCTGCAACATGGCTTCATCCCAGAGGTCGCAATCGGGTACCTGATACCCGTACCCTACCCGATACCCGGCCGGGTACGGGTAGCCGGGTATCGGGTAAGGTACGGGTACCCGTTTGCGACCCTGGTGCGGCCGGGTACGGGTAAGGAATCAAAACTCGTTTGCGACCTCTGGCTGGAAGCCAGACTTGCTCATCGTGAGTGCAATTGCAGCAGCAGCAGCAGCGGTGGCGGTGGCCGTGTGGTGAATGGGTCACCAGGTTAAGGCCCCATTGAGCTGCGTAAATATCTTGGGTTTTTTTTCAGAAGCAATCCGCCGGCGATCACAAATTGTAGCTCGATCGAGTGGCTGATTATCACGTTGGAAAATGACTGCAGCCAAATGTTCTCTAAACGCGTGACGTTGATTCTGCATGTGGAGGGAAAACCCCGGAGAACTTCTTTCGCACCGTACGTAGTCAACCGTACTAATTAGGAGTGAAGTGTTGAGTCTATGGGCAGTGCTGAGTCTATGGGCAGTGTTGAGTCTATGGTGCAGTGTTGAGTCTATGGGCAGTGTTGAGTCTATGGTGCAGTGTTGAGTCTATGGCTAGTGTTGAGTCTATGGGCAGTGCTGAGTCTATGGGCAGTGCTGAGTCTATGGGCAGCGTTGAGTCTATGGTGCAGTGTTGAGTCTATGGTGCAGTGTTGAGTCTATGGGCAGTGTTGAGTCTATGGGCAGTGTTGCGTCTATGGGCAGTGTTGAGTCTTTGGGTAGTGTTGAGTCTATGGTGCAGTTTTGAGTCAATGGGTAGTGTTGAGTCTATGGGCAGTGTTGAGTCTATGGGCAGTGTTGAGTCTATGGCTAGTGTTGAGTCTATGGCTAGTGTTGAGTCTATGGTGCAGTGTTGAGTCTATGGGTAGTGTTGAGTCTATGTGTAGTGTTGCGTCTATGGGCAGTGTTGAGTATATGGGTAGTGTTGAGTCTATGGGTAGTGTTGAGTATATGGGTAGTGTTGAGTCTATGGGCAATGTTGAGTTTACAACAAACTTAAAACCACTCACCCACCCACTTACTCACCCACTCACTCACCCACTCACTCACCCACTCACTCATCCACCCCCTTCATAGGTGCTCGCTAACAGCCCGTGGCCCTACAGTCTGCTAAGGCTACACGGGGGATCTTTGTGTGTGTACTTTTAAGTCCCGTCTTCAAACCAATTCTTTTGCAGTCAATCCAATCCCCTCTATTTAGCTTCTCTGTCTCTCTTGGCCTTCCCTTGTCCTCATTTGTACAAGGTGCCTTGAGACATTAGGCGCCTTCAAATTAAATGTAAGTGATTATTATAAACAACGATTGACATCCGGGGGGTTCCCAAGGAGAGTCGGGGGGGGGGGGGGCTCCAACTCTGGCTCCAACTCTGGCCTTCATAGACAGTGCTTTTCGCTAACAGCACTTGCCCCACCAGTGTGTTAGAGGCTACACGGGGGAATCTTTGTCTTTGCGTATCCTCCCGCCGTGCAAGCCCCGCGGGAGCTCTTATTGCGTCTCCTGCATCGGTGCTCCCATTCCCTGGAGGGCAGCATGACCTCAGGCGGCGCCCGGGGTCACCCAGAGGTCAGTGGTGCGACAGCCGGTAACTGCTGAGGGCCTCGGTTCGGATCTGGGGTTTGGCTGCTGCTGCTGCTACTGCTGCTGCTGCTGCTACTGCTGCTGTTGCTGCTACTGCTGCTGCTGCTGCTACTGCTGCTGCTACTGCTGCTGCTACTGCTGCTGCTACTGCTGCTGTTGCTGCTACTGCTGCTACTGCTGCTGCTGCTACTGCTGCTACTGCTGCTACGACTGCTACTGCTGCTACTGTAGCTGCCTCTGATTGATCGTTACGAATTCACCATCGGGATGCCACGTGGATCAACTGAGCACGCACAAAGATAAAGATCCCCCGTATAGCCTTGACGAGACCGTTGAGGCAAGGGATGTGAGCGAGTAGCATCTATGAAGGCAGGCACGTTGCACTGGGGGGGGGGGGGGGTAGGGGGTGGCTAACACCACCACGCCCGGCCGCCTTTGTGGCGATGTTTTTTTTTACATGTTGGTGGCCGTCAGTGGGAATCGAACTCGGGCCCACGGGGTTCATAGCGCAGCGTGCTAACCGCTACACTACCACACAGTCAACCGTCGTTCGCCACGTCGCCTGTGCCAGGCTAGGTGCACGTTGAGGCCACGTGAAGTGTCGAACGCCCGCTGGCAGGAGGTCACGGGGCAGACCCAGCAGGTGCCACGGGTCGACTAATTAAGTGTGAGTCAGTCTACACACAGACAGACACACAGACACACACACATCCCACCCACACCCCCTCTAACACACCTCTCAACCATAACCCGTTTCACCTGCCATCTCCTCTGGGGGGAATTCTTAACGCGTCGCTCGTAAAACCGTCACGTGCGCGTGCGTGGGTTAGGGCTGCCACCCCTGCCACCCCTACCACCGCTGTAGACCATTCAATTCATTGATTCGCTGGCCACGCGTCGTCAGCGACGGAGCCGTGGCACCCAACGCGACAGCGTTCGCCACGGAACCGCTTCTCGCTCAAGGCCGATAAACCGGGCACGCATCTCGCTCGATCGGGCACGATGTCTCATTCATTCATGAGCACGGTACAAATTTCGATTTAAAGCTTTCGTGACTGCAGGGATTCATCTTCTTGGTTCTTTCGGTAAAGTCACGTAGAATGGAAATAATAAAAAAATAAAAATAAAACATAATAACATAATATAATATAATTACGTGTTATTTTTCTTTTTCTTATTTTATTATTTCCATTCTTTTTATTTTTATTATTTTATTATTTCCATTCTACGTGACTTTACCGAAAGAACCAAGAAGAAGCGCGGTACAGTGACGAGAGTCGCCGGTCGCGACCCCAACTCGCTTACGAATCTAAAATTGCTGCACAACACGGACCCACCTCTACCACAGGCCCTATGGGTGTACACGGCGAATCGGAGGGGCGACCGCCTTGGGCCCCGCGCTTTGGGGAGGTGGGGGGGGCGCCACGCTTTTAAATCACGGTGTCAGATGTTTGAAGGCGTTGGGGGCCCCCCACGATAAGATTTGCCCCCCCCCTACCTATAGACGACCTTACCTATCGAATGTTCTCTCCGTGGCCACGTGGATTTTTTTTCTCCCCCTCCACATTTCGAATCAACGCCACGGGTTCAGAGTTATTCGGCTACTGCTATAACTATCCACACGATGGTGATGATGATGATGATGATAAGTCCTCTTCGATCAGCAATCATTTGTGACGTCCGGTTTGCTGCTGACAAAGAGCAACTCAGTGGGACCTTTACCTTTGTAAAATAATAAAAAAATGTTGTAGTGGTAGTAGATTTCACGTTTCGAAACCGGTCCAGACTTTGTTTGCCTTGAAATCAACGGAGCGATAATGATGCGGCCACGGAATAAAGGTCGTGGCCGTTGATGGAGATGGGTAAGAAATACGGCACTTTCATTTACAGGAAGAAAAAAAAATCTCTCACGTGCACGGACGGAAATGTGTGGGAGTTATTTTGCGAATTTTCTTTCGTATGTACGTTGAACTTCTTTCGCACCGTACGTAGCCAACCGTGGTCATCCGAGGTGCGGGGCGAAGGATGATGAACTAAAACACAAAGCGCAGTTGGAAATGCATGAGTTGTTAACCACCCCAAGACCGGTGGGCGCGTGGGTGGGTGAGTTCGTGAATGAGTGTGGGCGAGTGGATAGGTGGGTGAGTTAGTAAGTAGCTGATTGGGTGAGTGAATCAATGAATGTGTGAGTGAGTGAGTCGGTAGGTGAGTCAATGGGTGAGTGAGTCAAGGAATGGGTGAGTGAGTGAGTCGGTAGGTGAGTCAGTGGGTGGGTGAATCAATGAATGGGTGAGTGAGTGAGTCGGTAGGTGAGTCAGTGGGTGGGTGAATCAATGAATGGGTGAGTGAGTGAGTCGGTGGGTGAGTCAGTGGGTGAGTGCCCTTACCGTTACGCCACCGCTCCTCACGAGACAAAGACAAAAATTCCTCATATAGCCTTAAAGAGACTGTTGGGGCAAGTGCTGTTAGCGAGCACCTATGAAGGCCAGCACAGCACACGAGGGATGGGTGGCCAGCACCACGCCCGACCTCCCACCCGCCTTTGTCTCCCTTGTGGCGATGTTTTCACATCGCACCAGGTACTCATTTGAGGCCGAGTCGATCTAAGGGAGTCCCATTACCGGTTCAGAAAATCGCCACTGGTGTTGGCCGTGAGCGGGAATCGAACTCGGTTCGCCGAGTTCATGGCGCAGCGTAGCGCTAACCGCTGCGCCACCGCTCCCCGAGTGCGCGCGCACTCTTACGCACTCACACGACGCAGGCATTCATTTGCAGAGGTAGAGAGAGAGAGAGTGAGGCTGCCGAATAATTATTATTTGTCATGGAAAAATCTGACCTATTTCTTTCAACGATGTCAATTACACGAGACGCGACGTTGAATTGTATTGCAATTAGTTCTCTGAAATGATTAACTCCTGCGCGAGCCGTGTGCTTTAAATCGCGCGTTTGCGTGACCACGTGTGCGCTGGGGAGACAAAGGCGGTGACGCAACAGGGGTTAGCGCGAACCCGGAGCGACACCAGTGACGATTATCTGAATCGGTCCTGGGCCTCTCACTTGGTCCACCCGGCCGCAAATGGGTAACTTGGTGAGGTGCGTGGTGAACGCCAGCACTTGCAGTTCGTCACCCCAACCCCCTCGTGTGCCTGTGGCGGCCTTCGTAGGTGCTCGCTAACAGCACTTGCCCCAACAGTCTGTGTAGGCTATACAGCTTCGGGGGCGACGTCAATTTTGTTGGCAAGAAGACACGTTGCAATGAAGTACGCAACGTAAATCTGCGTATGAAAATCATCCCAAGCCTCCCGTAAACCACGTGATCGCTGTGTTGTCACCCCCACCTCAACCCCTCCCCTCTCATCTACACATCTCTCTCTACACGCATCTCCATGTCTTATTTTTCGATTTAAAGCTTTCGTGACTGCAGGGATTCATCTTCTTGGTTCTTTCGGTAAAGTCACGTAGCATGGAAATAATAAAAGAATAAAAATAAAACATAATAAAATGATATAATAAAAAATAAAACATTATAAAATTATATAATATAATATTTTATTATGTTTTATGTTTATTATTTTATTATTTCCATTCTACGTGACTTTACCGAAAGAACCAAGACGATGAATCTCGATGTCTGTCTCTCTATCTAAACCAGCTCAATTCTCCGCAAACCACGTGACTTCCGGTTGACCACGCCCACTCTCAACCCCTCCCCCTGTCACCGCCCACTGTGAAAACAGACGCCGCTCTGTACAGCAGCAGCAGCAGCAGCAGCAGCGTCGATGCACTGTTTCAGCCTCCTCCTCCTCTAGATCCTAAACTATTTTTTTTACTATGAATAATACAACTAAACTATACATTTTAAAACGATACGATGAACTTAATTTTTTATTTTACCAGATAAGACCCTCTGAACTACACAGCTCTTTTTTTCAGATGCGACCTGGCAACATATGGTAGTTCAACGAAAGGGCTCATTACGTGGACACATATCGTAGCCAAACATAAATGTGGAGGGAAATAAACCGGAGGACTCGGAGAAAAATTCCACGCGACCACGCGGAAAAAAATAAATACAAACTCCAAATACACAGCAGCAGGCGTCAGGGTCGGGATCGAACCCACGAACTCCTGCAGACCAGGCGAGGTAGTTAACATCTTGTCTATCCTAGCCCCTATGCTCCCATTATTCCGCTCCTTACTCTTTGGTTCTTTTGGTAAAGTCACGTAGGTATAAAATAAAAATGAATCAAGAGGCAATATACCTTACCTAAATGGCCTCTTGTTACAGCAGCAGCCCTTTTGCCCACTTCAGCAATTGTTTCTAGCTGTAGTTGTCCCACCTGATGATGGACGCTTGTGTTGCGCACGAAACGTCGTGATTTAATTTATTTTATTTTCTACCTACGTGACTTTACCGAAAGAACCAATGAGTATGGATCCCTGCAGTCACGAAAACGTCAAACCTAGATTAGTTCGCTCCTTCTCCCATCCCATTCTCTCTTTTTTACAATTCTTCCCATTTTTCTCGCTTCCCTCTCCAGCTCATTCCTCTTTCCCCCGCTCGTAACCGTTTCCTTGCCTCTGTTGCCAGCTATTTTTAAAAAAATATCGGGAAACAAAAAAACGACTCATCGCTTTCATGTACACATTCAGATACACGCACGCCGAACCATCGATGCCATTGTTTGTGCACGCAGTTTCATCGTGTTCCATTGATTCAAGAACACTGCTATGCTGTGTGCAGACTCACGGATGTGACGCGTGACGAAACGCCTGCAAGCACGCGTAAAGTAACGGCTGATATTGAAGACAAATCGAGTGGATCGTTTGGCATAATTTCTGCTCAATGTAAATGAAATTGATTGCTGACAATTTTTTTGTTCTTTGTTATTGGCGTTGTGTGCCTGAGTCAATTTGCGCGCGCACATGTGCGTGTGTGTGAGTGTGTGTCTGTATGTGTGTGTGTGTGTCTATGTGTGTCTGTATGTGTGTCTGTATGTGTGTGTCTGTATGTGTGTGTCTATGTGTGTGTCTGTATGTGTGTGTCTATGTGTGTGTCCGGGCGTGGTGCTGGCCACCCACCCCCTCGTGTGCCGTGCCGGCCTTCATAGGCGCTCGCGAACAGCACTTGCCCCAACAGTCTGTTACAGGCTACACGGGGTATCTTTGTCTTTGTTTGTGTGTCTGTGTGTGACTGTGTGTCTGTGTGTGTCTGTGTGTGGTTAGCGCTACGCTGCGCTACGAAGCTGGCAACTGGGTTCGATTCACGTGCACGGCCAACACCTGTGACGATTATCTCAACAACCGGTTCTGGGTCTCCCCTAGGTCGATTCAGCCCCAAATAAATGACTGGTTCGATGGGGGGACAAAGGCGGTGTTTTCCACCCACACCCTGGTGTGGCGTGCCGGCTTTTCTTAGGTGCTACTTACTAACAAAACTTGCCCTAACAGTCTGTCAAGGCTATACGGGGGATCTTTGTTTCTCCCTGCCACGGCTGCTACAATTTCAATCGATGAATTTTTGGCGTGATTTTTTTTGCTTTATTAAAAATTGGCATTTTATTTAACGGTTAAATACTCTGACACCGCAGTATTAACCAGGGTGGCTGTCCCCCCCCCCCCCCCCACTGGGGGGTAGGGTGGGTTTGAACCGCGACAAGAAGAAACAATTATTGACCCAACACAATGTTGACTCTAAAGAGACACACGAGTCTGGCTTTTCTTTTCTCGCTCTCCAAAATATGCGACGGGTGTCCTTTGGCCAACATCTCAACATCGTAGGGAATGTCGGGAGAGGGTCACGTGCCATCTCCACGAAGCGGCTGTTAACATCGTAGGGAATGTCGGGAGAGGGTCACGTGGCATCTCCACGAAGCGGCTGTTAACATCGTAGGGAATGCCGGGAGAGGGTCACGTGCCATCTCCACGAAGCGGCTGTTAACATCGTAGGGAATGTCGGGAGAGGGTCACGTGCCATCTCCACGAAGCGGCTGTTAACATCGTAGGGAATGCCGGGGGAGGGTCACGTGCCATCTCCCCGCAGCGGCTGTTAACGGATGTCACAGACGAGGCCCACGCCAAAATACGTCCCCAAACGTCATCGCGATGTCCTCACTTAATCCCCAGCCAGTTAGGAATAAATATAAAATATTTAGTGGAGACGCATGCCATTTATAGTTTTAATAGCAATGCAAATCTGGCCACCCACATTATTTTTATTTTGTTCCGTGGACGCGGGAGGGGAGAGGAGGGGGGGACATCTGCTTTTAAAATTGATTTAAATATTTAAGTTTATTTAAAAATGGAAATTATTTATATATATATATTCGTACATTAAACTATTCCGCCGAGGATATGGGCCTATAAATAATGAAGCAGTTTTTTTTGGGGCTTTGCTTGTATAATAGCAAATATATAAATATAAAAGTCCTGCATTAATTATTTCCCACGGAACATGATTTTAGACCCTAACAGCTGTCTCAAACCAAATGGATTTGGGGGGGGGGGGTGAGTGGGGGGCTAGAGGGGTTTTTGTTTGCGGTGTGATGCCCGCAAAAACCCACTAGCAACCTCAAGCACACGAATTCAAATGCCGAGCGACGGTTGGTCCGTCTTTGGCCCCATTGTTATTCTCATCTGGCTAACATGTAAACAGACAAGGATATCAATAACAGAGGCTTGCTTTGTCGGGGTGAGATCGCGTCAATATCAATGCGTCGTAAAACCCGCCACCACCCGACACGATCCGATGAGTAACGGGTTTGTCACGTGAACAAGAGGCACCATCGTGACTCATTCGGCACTCGCCGTCCGTGTGTTGGAGAGTTGATCCCGCGCACAATGTTTACGGCTCGAGTTTTCGTTACGTCTTTTAAAGATGCCAAGAACAGGCAATCTGGGCGACAAAGCCTTTGCCGTAACAGCACCACACCGACGCTTTGGAACAAACCATCGTCTCTTCTCCCATGAACACCGTAAATCTTCCCACCAATTTTTTTTTTATTCCGAAGCAGAAAGATTAGCGCTGGATACAAGCCGCGAATTTGCCAACGTGATTTGTAACTTTGATCCTTAACCAAGTATAGATATTTAACTTTTGATGGTACAATTTTTTGTTGTTATTAATGGACCGTGCGTGCGTCTTGGTGCGCTCTGGGAACTGTTTATGTGTTTTTTCTGCCGTGTCCAAGAATGCATTTGGTGTAAAAAAAAATGTTTGGCAGGAATTGATGTACTGATGAAATTTGCACTTATATACTTAAATATAGTGGGTACCACGGTGGCTAGGAGATGTTAACGACCTCGCCAGGTATACACGAGGTCGTGGGTTGGATCCAGACCCGGACGCCTGCTGTATATTTGGAGTTTGTGTGTCTCTCTCTCATCATCATCATCACGGTGGCTAGGAGATGTTAACTACCTTGCCAAGTATACAGGAGGTCGTAGGTTGAATCCAGACCCTGACGCCTGCTGCTGTATATTTGGAGTTTGCGTGTCTCTCTCTCATCATCATCATCATGGTGGCTAGGAGATGTTAACTACGTCGCCTGGTATACAGGAGGTCGTGGGTTCGATCCCGACTCTGACGCCTGCTGTATATTTGGGGTTTGTGTGTTCTCCCTGTAGTCCCGTAGATTTTTCTCCGGATCCTCCGATTTTTCCCCTCCACGTTTAGAATCAAACGTCACCCGTTCAGAGTGTTATGGTCGCTCTACATTTGCACTTGATGAGGATGAGCCCACTTCGTTGAGCTATCATTTGTGAGATTTAGGTCACGTCTGAAAAATAACTGCTTAGCTCAGTGGAGCTTACCTAGTAAAATAAAAATTGTTGAATTGTTTTTAACAATTTAGTGACTAGCTTCGCTTTCCTATGCTTTGCACTACCATCGTTTTTTAATTCACATTTTGTTATTATAATAATTTTCTCACCCGCACCTTTCTTGGACATCGGTGAAAAAGATCTTCATATCTCAACGGATTCTTCCAAGTCTATACAAAGATTCTGATCTAATATAACACGCTAATCTATAAACAACACGAGGGCATCTCTCCAATGGGCTCTGTGAGTCTACGGTCAATGTTAGTCTAATATGCTTAAACGTAAAGAGACAAGGATGCGTGTAAATGCCAAATGCACTTTGAGTCTGGGGGGGAGGGGGGGGGGTGCGGGACGGGGTGGGGGATTAATTGAGTGGAGGGAGCCGCGGCACGAGGACATGGAGGTGATGCCACGTGGGGACTGTCAAGCACCTGCAGCACGAAGAGCGCACAGCCGGCACGGGCCTGTACGTGTGTGTGTATGTGTGTGTGTAGGTGTGTGTGTGTACGTGTGTGTACGTGTGTGTGTGTGTGTACGTGTGTGTACGTGTACGTGTGTGTGTGTACGTGTGTGTGTATATGTGTGTACGTGTACGTGTGTGTGTACGTGTGTGTACGTGTACGTGTGTGTGTGTACGTGTGTGTGTGTATGTGTGTGTACGTGTACGTGTGTGCGTACGTGTGTGTGTGTACGTGTGTGTGTGTACGTGTGTGTGTGTAGGTGTGTGTGTGTACGTGTGTGCGTACGTGTGTGTGTGTACGTGTGTACGTGTACGTGTGTGTGTGTATGTAGGTGTGTGTGTACGTGTGTGTGTGTACGTGTGTGTGTGTACGTGTGTGTGTGTAGGTGTGTGTGTGTACGTGTGTGTGTACGTGTGTGTATAGGTGTGTGTGTGTGTACGTGTGTATAAGTGTGTTTGTGTACGTGTGTGTGTGTATAGGTGTGTGTGTGCATAGGTGTGTGTGTGTACGTGTGTGTGTGCGTGCGTCTGTGTGTACGTGTGTGTGTATAGGTGTGTGTGTATAGGTGTGTGTGCATAGGTGTGTATGTGTGTGTGTGTACGTGTGTATGTGCGTGTGTGTGTGTACTTGTGTGTGTGTGTGTACGTGTGTACGTGTGTGTGTGTACGTGTGTGTATAGGTGTGTGTGTGTATAGGTGTGTGTTTGTGTACGTGCGTGTGTGTGTGTGTGTATAGGTGTGTGTGTGTGTTTACGTGTGTGTGTTCGTGTACGTGCGTCTGTGTGTACGTGTGTGTGTGTGTACGTGCGTCTGTGTGTACGTGTGTGCGCCGTGCCGGCCTTAATGAGGTGCTACTCGCGAACAGCACTTGCCCCAACAGTCTGCTAAAGGCTCTGCGGGTGACCTTTGTCATTATATGAGTGCGCACGTGTGAATTTGTGTGTATGTGTGTATATGTGTGTGTATATGTGTGTGTGTATGTGTGTGTGTGTGTATGTGTGTATGTGTGTGTATGTGTGTGTGTGCGTGTGTATGTGTGTGTGTATGTGTGTGTGTATGTGTGTGTGTGTATGTGTGTATGTGTGTGTAGCTACTTTAATTTCCAGGGGGGGGGGGGGTAATTAACGTGCGATGTTTTATTTTGCGCATGTCAGCACATTGTCGCGATAATAAAAAAAGACATAAACATTTTAAAAAATAAATGAAATTAATATAGCGGGCACAAGAGGGAGCGTTTAATCAGCGTGAAGAAACTGCATTTAATCAATGATAAAGGTTTTTGGGTGAGATCGCGTAAATGTAAATGTGTCGAAACCCTCCACCACCCGACACGGCCAATCAGTCAGGGATTTGTCGCGTAAACTAAAACGCCAATTAATTTACTACTTCAGTAATTGGAAGAGCGAATCCACGACATTCACAATTTGAGTTGTACGACGTTTCGCTGGTAGTGAGATCCAGCATAATCTGGCGATTTGCCAGAAGCGTCTACGTGTTAAAGTGCATTTAGTCCATCGGCTTGCATCTGAGATGAATCTCTCTCGCGAATGTCTCTCTCTCTGTTACAGCGGAGAATGGGTAGCGAACTTGACCGCGAGACATCGCTCCTGTGCCGTCATCCCTCCACCACCCCCCCCCCCGTCACCACCCCCCGCCAAACATAAACCGAATAAACAAACAATAAATAACATACGTCAAATATTAGACATCGTATTCTTTGGTTCTTTCGGTAAAGTCACGTAGATATAAAATAAAAATAGAATGAAATAAAAAATGTAATTGAAAAGAAAGGCTTTGAATGTTTTTTTATTGAAAATAAAGCTTTTTTTTATTTGTAATTTTATTGTAAATTTAATTTTAAAAAATGTTTTATTTCCTATCTCCGTGATTTTACCGAAAGCACCCAAGAATATGAATTCCTGCAGTCACGAAAGTTTTAAGTCCATATTAGACGTCGTTTCACAACTGCCGCTACGACTATTTTATTTATATTTTAACAGGTGAAGGCCACGCTGAGCTATCAGAGATGATAGCGGCTCAGCGAAGTGGCAGCTCGTGACCACGTGGACATTTAGAGCAGCCAAATATTCTCTAAACGCGCGACGTTTATTCTAAATGTGGAGAGAAAAAACCGGAGACAGATCCACGCGACCACGGAGGGAGGGAGAGAGAGAGGCATGCAAACTCGGAATATACAACAGACGGAAGGTTCGGGATCGAACCCAGCGGTCAAATACTCTAAACGATTGGATGTTGGTTCTATTTGTGGGGAGGGGGCGGTGCGTGCAGGCGAACCGGAGGACCCGGAGAAAAATCCACGCGATCACGGGGAGAGAGACACGCAAACTCCAAATACACAGCAGGCGTCAAGGTCGGGATCGAACCCACCACCTCCTGTACACCAGACGAGGTATTTAACATCTCCTAGCCACCGTGATGATGATGAGAGACAGACACGCACACTCCAAATAGACAGCAGCAGGCGTCAGGAGTCGGGATCGAACCCACGACCTCCTGTAGACCAGGCGAGGTAGTTAACATCTCCGATCCCCTGCTGGATGAAGGCCTCCCCCAAGCGCCCAGCAACCACCGCTCGACCTCTCACTCGGCAGCAATCCGTTGAGCTCCTACGGAGCAGCTGATTTCGGCACTCCATCTCCACGGCGGTGGTGGTGGTGGACGTCCGCGTCCTTGGACTGCCACTCCGTCGCAGGTCTCGACCACGGGAGAAGCGTTCCACCCTCGAGCCGTGATGCGATCAGCCGTGGACTTGTGAAGCGGCAGTAGGCCCGAGTTGCCCAAGACAACCACCATCACCACCACCATCACCACCATCACAACCACCATCACAACCACCTTCACCACCACCATCACAACCACCTTCACCACCACCATCACAACCACCACCACCATTGCAACTACCACCATCACAACCACCACCATCACAACCATCATCACACCCATCCCGACAACCACCATCAAAACCACCACCATCACCGCCATTAAAACCACCGCCATCACCATCAAAACCACCACCATCAAAACCACCACCATCTCGACCACCACCATCACAACCACCACCATCACAACCACCATCACAACCACCACCATCACCACCACCATCCCGACCACCACCATCACAACCACCACCATCACCACCACCATCATCAAAATTAGCACCGTCACCACCACCATCACAACCACCACCATCCCAACCACAACCACAACAACCACCACCAACACGCGCCGTTGACATGCACCTCCCAAAAACGTTCTCGTCGTCATCGCCCATTCGCGGAAATTCCACGTTGCCAGGGCGGGGAGGAGGGGGGGGGGGTCGCGTCGGAAACGGAAGATGAACATCTGCGGGCGGGCACGAGATGGAGGAGGAGCGGGGGGGGGGGCGATAATGGCACGCGCATCTGGTGAGCGCTTCCCGCTGGAGGAGGAGGATTGGGAACTGTTGGAATCCGCGCAGCATTTTCCTCCACCCCCCCAAAGCGCGTGGGACTCACGCAAAGCCCACTCACTCAGTGGCGGGGTCTCTTTGAAAAGAGCAACTGCCCTTGATCGTTCTAACTCTGGCCGAGAAGCGATGACTCAGAGTTGAACAATGCCCGCGTGTGTGTGTGTCCGCGCTGCGCTACCAACCTGGCCACCCGAGTTCGATTCCCGCTCACGGCCAACACCGGTGACGATTGTCTGAACCGGTCCTGGGTCTCTCCTAGGTCGACTCAGCCTCAAATGAGACAAAGGCGCGTCCGGGTGTGGTGCTGGCCACCCACCCCCTCGTGTGCCGTCCCAGGCTATACGGGGGATCTTTGTTTGTGTGTGTACGTGTGTGTGTGTGTGAAAGTGTGTGTATGTACGTGTGTGTGTGAAAATGTGTGTGTGTGTGTGAAAGTGTGTGTGAAAGTGTGTGTATGTATGTGTGTGTACGTGCGGGGAGGGATGCTTAGACGCCACACCGGTGATACATTTGAGGCCGAATCGACCTAGCGGAGGCCCCGGACAGGTTCAGATAATCGTCACTGGTGGTGGCGCGTGAGCGGGAATCGATCTCGGGTCGCCGGGTTCGGAGCGCAGCGCGCTGATCGCTGCACCACCGCTCCCCATCACACGACCGCGCACACACACATACAGACAGACAAAAAATATATTTCTGCACATACGAACAAGTTAGTAGCCTATTAGAGCCCTTGCTTAGATTCCAGGCGTATCCCAGGCGATGTGTTCATAGGCATCAAATAAAAATACTAATTGTGATCTTAATCATTAATTAGATCAATGAAACGTCGTGTGTTTTTTTAAAGCTGCCTTTCTTAAAACCGACCCCCCTGAACGTAAATGATCAGGCTCAATTACAACATTAAAACCACGCAATTATAATCGTCATCAGTTTAATCTTCAATCGTGCACATTGCAACGTGAAGTCAGCCTGCACCTGTAAAAAGCAGGCCAATCGGTTACGGTTTAACCGAATGATACAAACCGACGTTCAGAGATGGAGCGATGAGAGAGTGAGAAAAACAGAGAGAGACACACACAGAGGCATACACACATAGACACACAGAGAGAGATACACACCCAGAGAGAAAGAGACTGAGAGAGACACACACAGACACAGAGAGAAACACACACACACACAGACATACACAGAGAGAGACATACACACATAGACACAGAGAGAGACAGAGAGAGACACACACACAGAGACATACACAGAGAGAGAGGCACACACACACAGAGAGACACACAGAGAGAGAGACACACACACACACAGAAACACATACACAGGGAGAGAGAGACACACACATAGACACAGAGAGAGAAAGACAGAGAGAGAAACACACACACATAGAGAGAGAGAGACACACACAGGGACACACACACAGAGGGTGAGAGACTGAGAGCGTGAAAAGAGACCGAGACATCAGGTCTTGAGATCGGTGTAAGATGTCAAAATGAAAAAAATAAATTGAATAATTGATAGTGGAGGAGGAATCCGATGAGCAATGAAGCTCTTCCCCCCCCCCACACAGATGTCCAGTAGGGGCGCGAGGGATGGGGGGGGGGGTCAGCGAATGACATCAACAAACGATATCAAAGAACAACACGAGACGAGCAACGGAGAGAAATGATTCGGCAATTCGCAAAATAAATAAAGCACACCTCAAGCTCAAATCGCACAAGCACACACATCGCTGCAGATTTGTGAACACCCAACGCAAAAGCTTTTACTTTAAAAACAACAACAACAACAACAACAGCAGCAGTCGCAGCAGCAGCAACAAAACAAATCACAGGATGATAATTGTTTTTTTACCCTTTTATCTGGCAACAAAACTGACACTTTTTTTTACAAGGAGTCATGTTTGCATTGACCACAATACCTGCGGTCGGAATGCAAACCAAACACACAACTCTGATAATGTATGCACTGTCCTTGAAGTTGATTGGTCCACACCCGAGACAGCTTTCCTTAGAGCCTAGTCTCACATGGTGTTGGACCAGATGACGTCAAAAGGCGCACAACTCAAAGACAATGCACCATCAGAGTATGAGAGCTCGGGGTAAGCATTTACACCATTGGAACCTCCTTTGCCAGTAGCAAAATATGATCATTGTTTTTTTACTCTTTAATCTGGCAACAAAACTGACACTTTTTTACAAGGAGTCATGTTTGCATTGACCACAATACCTGCGGTCGGAATGCAAACCAAACACACAACTCTGATAATGTATGCACTGTCCTTGAAGTTGATTGGTCCACACCCGAGACAGCTTTCCTTAGAGCCTAGTCTCACATGGTGTTGGACCAGATGACGCCAAAAGGCGCACAACTCAAAGACAATGCACCATCAGAGTATGAGAGCTCGGGGTAAGCATTTACACCATTGGAACCTCATTTGCCAGTAGCAAAATATGATCGTTGTTTTTTTACTCTTTAATCTGGCAACAAAACTTACACTCTTTTTTACACGGAGTCATGTTTGCATTGACCACAATACCTGCGGTCGGAATGCAAACAAAAAACACAACTCTGATAATGTATGCACTGTCCTTGAAACTGATTGGTCCACACCCGAGACAGCTTTTCTTAGAGCCTAGACTCACATGGTGTTGGACCAGATGACGCCAAAAGGCGCACAACTCAAAGACAATGCACCATCAGAGTATGAGAGCTCGGGGTAAGCATTTACACCATTGGAACCTCCTTTGCCAGTAACAAAATATGATCATTGTTTTTTTACTCTTTAATCTGGCAACAAAACGGACACCTTTTTTTACAAGGAGTCATGTTTGCATTGACCACAATACCTGCGGTCGGAATGCAAACAAAAAACACAACTCTGATAATGTATGCACTGTCCTTGAAGTTGATTGGTCCACACCCGAGACAGCTTTCCTTAGAGCATAGTCTCACATGGTGTTGGACCAGATGACGCTAAAAGGCGCACAACATTGTGAAACATTTTTTTACGATTGAGAACGTTTAAATCATCACCGAGATTGACCAAACTCATTTCTTTAGAACTCTCTTTTGTGCGTGTTTAGTTTGGTGTCCACCCCCCGCATCTCTGATTAGCGAACGAAGTTCAACGCTCGTGCATACGACGCGAACGAATGCATTAAAAGGTCGCACTCGTTACACACAACGTGCTTGGCACTAATGCACCACCAATGCCTCGTCAAGGACCACAAGCCATCATCACGTGAACTATGCTCATTGCAGCAGCAGCTGTTGATTGGCCATCGAACAAAGGTGGCGGTCACCGTATCGCGCAAAGCTTTCAGATGCCGCTTCAGCGTCCGTCTGGAACGCTCTTCCTTCCGATATTACGAAGCCACTGAAACCCACAGACTCGTCACACCGAGACCCATGGACTCACCACCGCATCGCGCGCTTTCAGATGCGCTTCTGCGGCCGTCTGGAACGCTCTTCCTTCCGATGTAATGAAGCCACTGAAACCCACAGACTCGTCACACCGAGACCCACGGACTCACACATCTCATCGCGCGCTTTCAAATGCGCTTCAGAGTCCGTCTGGAAAGCTCTTCCTTCCGATGTAATGAAGCCACTGAAACCCACAGACTCATCACACCGAGACCCATGGACTCACACACCGCATCGCGCGCTTTCAGATGCGCTTCTGCGTCCGTCTGGAACGCTCTTCTTTCCGATGTTAGGAAGCCACTGAAACCCACAGACTCGTCACACCGAGACCCATGGACTCACACACCGCATCGCGCGCTTTCAGATGCGCTTCTGCGTCCGTCTGGAACGCTCTGCCTTCCGATGTTAGTAAGCCACCGGGAGCTTTGATGCACTTTGAAATCATCGTCGTCCAGATTGACAAACTCATTTCTTGGGAACGACTTTTTGTTTTGAGTTTTTTCTCCTTCCCCCCGGCACCTCCGATTAGCAGTTTCAAGGATCATAGAGTTACATAGAGATCTGTAGAGTTGTACAGAGGTCCATAGAGTTACATAGATATTGGTAGAGTTGCATAGAGGTCCATAGAGTTACATAGAAAACTGTAGAGTTGCATAGAGATACATAGAGATACATAGAGACCTGTAAAGTTCCATAGAGGTCCATAGAGTTACATAGAGATCTGTAGAGTTGCATAGAGATCCATAGAGTTCCATAGAGCTCTGTATAGTTGCATAGAGTTGCATAGAGTTACACAGAGATCCGCAGAGTTACGTAGAGATTCGGAGTGAAGCCTAAATAAAAGGAAAAACATTCTTTAGAACTTTTTGTTGTTGTGTTTTCTTAATGTTTGTCATCACCCCCCCCCCCAGGCACATACGATTGGCACGGTCGTCTACGTACGGTGCGAAAGAAGTTCAACGTATGGCGGACACACGGACGCACACCGCTAGCAGGAAGGGCAGAGGAGTGTAGGGTGAAGCCCCCCCTCCCCCCTCCTCCTCCTCCTTCCCATGGGCCCCATGACTTTTAATTAGAGCCAGAATTGGATAAGTGTCCGTATCGAAATGAAGAGAAATTAGCAGAAGTTAAACACATTAAGCAGATTAATGCCCGGTTGTAAAAAAGAAAAATTTAATGACTCCGCCTTGTGTTTAAATATATAATACATAGACAAAGATCCCCCGTATAGCCTTTAAAACAAAGTTTTTTGGGCAAGTGCTGTTAGCGAGCACCTATGAAGGCCGGCAAGGCACACGAGGAGATGGGTGGCCAGCACCACGCCCGGTCGCCTTGTCTCCCCAGTGGCGATGCTTTCACACCGCACCAGGTACTCATTTAAGGCCGAGTCGACCTAGGGGAGGCCCATGACTGGTTCACATAATCGTCACCGGTCTTCACCGTAAGCGAGAATCGAACTCGGGTCGCCGGGTTCGCAGCGCGGCGCGTTAACCGCTGCACCACCGCTCCCCACGTTTATAAATGAGACAAAGATCCCCCGTATAGCCTCCACAGACTGTTGGGGCCACGCACACGAACATTTCCAAAAAGGCGCCTCGCGTCTTTGGCGATTTCTTGGTTATCGGTGTCCCGCCGTTCGTTGCCGACTGCGAATTACAACTCTGCATGGGCCTGAGCGAATTTGAGCGATCACAAAGTGAGAATCGGGAGGTCGTGTGGGTGGGTGGGTGGGGTTCGTCCGTGAGTGGGTGGGTGGTTGGTATGAGTAGGTGAGTGGGTGGTTGAGTGGGTGGATCGGTAGGGTGAGTGGGTGGGTAGGTGAGATGAGTTGGGTGGGTGATGGAGTCGATGAGTGAGTGGATGGGTGAGTGGGTAGGTCGGTGGGTGCGTGGGTGGTTTGGTGTTTGAGTGAATGGGTGGGTGGGTGAGTGGGCAGTTGGGTGTCTGAATAAGCGGGTGGGTGTATGAGTGGATAGTTTTGAAGTTGGGTGAGTGGGTGGGTGGGTGGGTGAGTAGGTGGGTGGGTGAGTAGGTGGGTGGGTGAGTAGGTGGGTTGGGGAGTGGGCAGTTGGGTGTCTGAGTGAGCGGTTGGGTGTATGAGTGGCTGGTTCTGAAGTTGGGTGAGTGGGTGGGTGAGTAGGTGGGTGGGTGAGTAGGTGGGTGGGTGAGTAGGTGGATGGGTGAGTAAGTGGGTCGGTGAGATGAGTGGATGAGTGCGTGAGTGGATGAGTGCGTGAGTGTGTAAGTGGGTAGGTCGGTCAGTGGGTGAGAGGGTGTTTGGGTGTCTGAGTGGGTGGGTGGCTGGCGGTCTTTATGCTTCGCCATATTACGAAACGACAATATTCAATATCGGTGCCGCTTTTTAAAGCAAAGAACGAGGACCGAAGCTACGGTTGGGTGTGTGGACACTCTGGGAGTCACTTGTTTGCGATAAGCCGTCGGGGAGTGGAGGGGGGGTTGAGAGCGTTTCATCAACTCCGCAAATGTCCACATGGTTCTCGAAGTGTCCAATTTCACAGCGAGTTATGTAATGTGCCCTCGGCCGCGTTATCAGCCGCCTCGCCGCCGCCGCTGCTGCTTCTTCTCCCGAAGCAAGGGGAGTAATTGCACACCTGAGAACACGGATATTGAGTCTCAGATTCAATATCTGGCATGTCACGTGCGTCGTGCTGGTTACGTGTTCTGCGTGAGAAGATTTGGCGCCTATGTAAAGAAAATAATCACGGTGACACCCCCCGCCGTGCCCCCCACTCCCCGCTCCCCCCCCCACTCCACTCCCCGCACCCCCCCCCAAATGAACATGTACAGTCATAAATGTGCGTAAGTATTTCGATTTAAAGCTTTCGTGACTGCAGGGATTCATCTTCTTGGTTCTTTCGGTAAAGTCACGTAGAATTGAAATAATAAAAGAATAAAAACAAAACATAATAAAATACAATTCTCACGACGTTTCGGCCACATTCAGACTCTGTCTCCTCGACAGACCTGTTCTCCACCTGAGGACGGCTACTTGCGTTGTGGTCGAAACGTCGTGAGAATTGTATTTTATTAGGTTTTATTTTTTATTATTTTATCATTTCAATTCTACGTGACTTTACCGAAAGAACCAAGAAGATGTTCGTTAGTGTGTTGAACTTTTTTCGCACAGTTCGTAAGCCAGCCGTGCTAATCGGAGTTGCGAGATTGGGTGACTCGCCCACTCACCATTCCTCACTCGTTCAACCAACCACCCACTCGATTTAAAGCTTTCGTGACTGCAGGGATTCATCTTCTTGGTTCTTTCGGTAAAGTCACGTAGAAGGGAAGTTAATTAAATAATACAACTAAAACATACTGAAATAATTCTCACGACGTTTCGGCCACAACGCAAGCAGCCGTCCTCAGGTGAAGACCAGGTCTGACGGGGGACGGCTGCTTGGGTTGTGGCCGAAACGTCGTGAGAATTATTTTATTATGTTTTATTTTTATAATTGTATTACTTCCCTTCTACGTGACTTTACCGAAAGAACCAAGAAGATGAACCACCCACTCATTTACTCGCTCACCCGCTCGTGATTATTCATGAGGGGGGCTGGCCAACGTGGAGTGACGTCACGCGCGGGACACACGGACATTCTTGGCTCATCACACTCGTTAATTGTCACGAGGGGGTGAGGGGGGGGGGCACTTCAAACGACTCCGTGGAACATCATCACATCGCGCACTGCAATCAGACGACGCGAGAAATAGCGGCTCGCGCGGTAACCCAATCTGCAATTCAATCTCACGAAGCCGAGTTGTCAGTTGTCTCATCTCAATTGTGCAAATTGCCCCGACGCAAGAACAAAAAATGACCAAATAATTACGTGATCTTTTTAAGATCGTAATCATAAATCCCCCCCCCCCCCGTTGAAACCAGCGACATCTGCACCGCAGGAGAGATCGCGAAATTCCAAGCGAGGCTCTGCGGCAGTTTTGAAAATTAAATTTGACGAGGTGGGACAGCCTCACCTCCGATTAGCCACGGTTGGCTACGTAGGGCGCGAAAGAAGTTCAAATAGGCACACGTGGGTGGCATTGTCGCCTTGCGAATCACAAGCCACGCGTTCAGGAGGGTCCTGCCACACACACTAAACGGAACTATTTATGCATTTATTTTTATTTTACCAAATAAGGCCCACTGAGCCATATAGCTCCTCTTTGTTTCCCAGAAGCAATCTGGCTATCACGAAGTGATGGTTAAACGAAGCGGCTTATCATACTGGTAGGAAACCTCCTGGTTACACCAGCCCACAGGGGATTAATGTGTCCGTCCGTCCGTCGTGAAGGGGAGGGGCTGGGTGGGGAGGGAGGGGCTAGGGAGAGAGGGGAGGGTGGGGAGAGGCTGAGTGGGGAGGGTGGGGCTGGGTGGAGGGTGGTAGAGGTGGGGCTGGGTGGGGAGGGGCTGGTCACCCCGTGGTGCCCTTATAAAACTAAAAGTCTAACCTACTCACGCCGGCTTGTGCCCGCCCTCACAGTCGGCCATATTTACGGAATACACCACGCCGCCGTTGACCCTGGCCATTGACCGAGCAACCCAACGTTCCTACCAGCTCCCTCCGCAACAATGTGTTTATTATCGTGTGGACATTCATAGCAGCAAACGGGTGATGTTGATTCGAAATCTGGAGGGGAAAACCGGAGTATGCCGGAGACAAATCAACACGATCACGCGAAGAGAGAGAGAGACACGAAAACTTAAAATATACGACAGGTGTTAGCGTGGGGATGGAACCCACGACCTCCTGCGTACCAGGCGAGGTAGTTAACATCTCCTAGCTACCGTGGCACCCCTCTACTGCGGGATGTTTGGCGAAAGTTTAAACAGTGTACAGTGTTTTGGTGTCTTGGTTTGACGTGGGAGGAGGAAAGTACGGGGTACTCGGAGAAAACCCACCACACTCACACCTCCGTACAGATGGATTAAGGAATCAATTTGCTGATGGGTTTTCGGGTGAGATCGCGTAATGACATGGCCAAATTTTTGTCGTAAGACCCATCCACCACCCGACGCAGTCAGACAATATACATTGTCACGTGATACACGACCGTGCTTCAATTAAACGGCGCTTGTGCCAGGCCAGGTGCACTTTGAGCTCACGTGAAGTGTCGAAGGCTCGCTGGCAGGAAGTCGCGCTACAGACCCAGGTGGTGCTATGGGTCGACTGACCGAGATGACTGGCAGATGCACCAGCCGTGTCCCCTACTATGCCAGCTAGCCCTCCCAGGAGGTCGCGGGACAGACCCAGGTGCCATGGGTTGACTGACCGAGATGACTGGTAGATGCGCCCAACTGTGCTCCCCTACTGTGCCAAATTGCTGCGTCTTAGCGGCCCGGCGCTCCGTTCGTTGTTGTGAGCGTTGCTCGTTATGACCGGCTCCGGTTTGACAGCAGAGTTCTCGCTCCGAATCAGTGGAGCGGCATGATCTTTTCTTCGGCTGCGCAACGCTGTGTGGAAGCTGCCTGGTCTGTCGCTCAACACGAGGCTTCGGGTCTTCTCGGCCACGGTCATGCCCTTTCCTCTCTATGCTTGCGAAACGTGGACCCCCCTAATGGAACATCTTCGCCGGTTCGAAGCATTCAGGCTAGCCTGCCTACAAACCATCCTGGGTTTAACCAGGTTGGATTTGTGTGAGGAGCTCACACATCCTTGACAGATTTGCACACACATTGCCACCGATGAGCTCCTCCTCCGGCAGGCAAGGCTTGCTTTGACTAGGGTCACGAAGCCCGCATGCCCAGCCACCGCATGCCCAAACCGCTTTTGCTCGGCCGGATAGAGGGGGGCTAAACGGGCGCGTCACGGGCTGGAGAAGAGATTGCATGATGTGGCACGAGAGGAGTGGACCTGCCAATGATTCGCTTTCAAAGAAACGCATCGCAGGCAAGGCGTGAACAAGGAGCTCTGCCTGGAGAGGGTCACGTGGCGTGCGTCTCCGTCTGCTGCCCGCTACCGCTGTTCTTCCAACCCGTAGAGGGTTAACAGGGCGAGATTTTGACAGTGATTTTCGCTAACGTGAACACATTGCGGATGCGGGCGTGCGCGTTATTTATAAGAGACGTGCCCGCGCACAACAATGGCCTGATAACGGTACACGCGCGCGCGCGTGCGCAAAGAAAAATAGGCAAAGATCACCAGTGTAGCCTTTGACAGACCGTTGAGGCAAGTGCAGCACCTATGAAGGCCGGCAGGGCACGCGTGTCCGGATGGGTGGTCAGCGCCACCACGCCCGGACGCCTTTGTCTCCCCAGTGGTGATGTCTACACACCAGGTACAGTGCTCATTTGAGACTGAGTCGACCTAGGGGAGACACACACACACATACAAAACACCCGCTCGCGATGTGCGCCCGATTTTCGTATTTAATCAGAAATAGTTGGGACGATCCGAACTTTTCTATTGGTTTCTGAGAAGGGAAGCGACGTCACCAAGGCACACCGCCCAATCAGCAACAACAACAACAGGCCGTGGCGTCGCTGGAGTGATTGTGCCAGTCTAGGTGCACTTAGGGGCCCATCACATGAAGTGTCGGATGTTCACGGGCAGGAGGTGACGCCCAGGAGGCATGGGTCATCTGACTGAGATGACTTGCGATAAATACTGTCAAACACGTGGGTCAAATATCACTGTGCTCTGATGAAGGGGCATTGCCCGAAACGTCGCCTATTATATTTGTTTTCCTTCCAAGGTCACGGTGTTATTGACGAACGTGGAATCTTTTGTCCCGAAAAAATATCTTAAACTTACGTAATATTTCGAGTTCATTTGTTTTTATAGTAATTGCTTTTTAGCGATTTTTAAACTACTTGAATTATATTCTTGTAAATTACGTCATTGCATCACGGTAAGTGGTCTGGCGGGCGTGTGTTCAATACCGGCTCAGATATACGCTTTGAATAGATGCCAGTTATATGGATTCTTAGCTCACAGCGCCATGGTGGCTAGGAAATGTTAACTGCCTCGTCTAATATACAGGACGGTTGTGGGTTCGATCCTGACCCTGACGCCTGCTGTATATTTAGAGTTTGAGTGTCTCCCACCACCATCGTCATGATCACAGTGGCTAGGAGATGTTGACTCCCTCGCCTGGTACGCAGGAAGTTGTGGGTTCGATCCCGACCCTGACGCCTGCGGTATATTTGGAATTTGAGTGTCTCTCTCCATCATCATCATCCTCATCACAGTGGCTAGGAGATGTTGACTACCTCGCCTGGTAAGCAGGAAGTTGTGGGTTCGATCCCTGGATTTTAACCACCACGCCACCGCTCCCCACATACGAAAAACAAAACACCCGAGTATGGCATGTAACAGACTGTTGGGGCAAGTTCTGTGTGTCATTTGAGGCTGAGTCGACCTAGGGGATATCAAGAACGGGTGGCTCTTGCGGTAGAGCGAGCGATTCGCAATGGGAAGGTAGTCTTCACATCCCCGTTGGGAGAGTCGGGGGGGGGGGGGTAACTCAGCCCATCACTCCCTCGCTCCCGGGGTCGATAAACAACACACAAAACACTTTGTGGGGAAGTCGAGATTAGTTGTTTCGTTGAGATAGACGTCCTCGTCTTCGTCCACCAACCCCCCACCTCGCTCACCCGGCCATAGGAATGTGGAATGTCCATCACTGGCTCTGCACGGCTCTACAACGGGAGGCGAGAAGCAATACTGCAATGATTATATGAGCAATACATGCATTGGACTCTATATAAGCGTGAGTGATGGGGAGACAAAGGCGGCCGGGCGTGGTGGTGGTGGTGGTGGTGGTGGTGGTGGTGTTGGCCACCCACCCCCTCGTGCGCCGTGCCGGCCTTCAGAGGTGCCACTCGCTAACACTTGCCTCAACAGTCTGTTAAGGCTATATGGGGGGCCTTTGTCTTTGTAAATGTAAAATGTGTCCGATAAGGGGTGTGAGTATTTATAAATCTCACGTTGGACAGAGTCATTGGTGACTATAACCAGAGAAATCCGTAGGCTTATTTTATTTTCAGCCTCCCAAACATCGTGGCTCAACAGATTCGAACTTTATATTTTCTATAAAACTGCGCATACGTAACTTTCTATCGGATGGGTTTGAAGGCTGCAGAATGCAAATGCGCCGCGAGATTTCTTTATTTATTTTCCCTCTCCCTCGCAAAAAAATTCAGTGCGGAGTTCCCGTCGCGATGTGGGGAGAACGGACTCATTAATTGACCAATAACACCTAAATTAAAACATATATGTCGAGGGCCGCAGAGCTTGGGAAAAGCGTAAGGGAAATCTTGACGGGGGGAGTCCCAGAATTAATAAAAAAAAATTGGCTTGTGGAATTTTCCCAATGACAGGCATATAATTGCAGGCATAGAAAATTCCTGCTCTTAAGCGCTTCGATAACATAATTAGAATTTACATCAGTCACTCTTCCACTGACTCACACAGTGACACGGCTGAGAAATACGCATTCGGTGATGCGTGCATCTGCGCGCGCATGTGCGTGTATGTTGCAGGCGGGGAGCTGAGCAACGAAACCCGGCGACCCGAATCCTATTCCCGCTCACTGTCAATTATCTGAACCGGTCCAAAGCTTCCCCCGATGTCGACTCAGCCTCAATTGAGTGACTGGCGCGGTGCCTAAGCATCAGCACTGGGGGAGACAAAGGCGGCCGGGCACGGTGGTGTCGGCCACCCTCCCACCCCGATGTCTGCCGTGCCCCCGGCCTTCATGGGTCCGAGCAAGCTAACAGCACTTGCCCCAACAATCGGTTGAGGCTATACGGGGGGATCGTTGTCATTTGTCTATGTATGAAGCAATCACATCACTCGCAGCAGATGGTCTCTATCTCCCCCCCACCCCACCTTCTCCCTCCTCACCCCGCCCCCCAACGCCATCCATCGCATGCATCCCCAGCGCTTTAATGCTAATTGGAAAGGAGCGGAGCTGCTAGTTGTGAGCAATGGTTCGTCCGCAGATTATTTAGCAAAGTGCAGCGCCGCTTAAAGTCGACACGCTGTGCACCACAGAACACCCCTCGCCCCCACCACCACCACCACCAACACACCCAGCCTGCCAAACAAGGATAAAGGCAAAGCTCACCCGTATAGGCATATGCAGGATGTCGGGGCAAGTGCTGTTCGCGAGCGTCAATGAAGACCGGCACGTGACGTGATGCGATGTGAGCAGTGCCACGCCCGTGCCCACCTTTGTCTCCCACCGGGGTACTCATTTAGGGCTGAGTCGACCTAGAGGAGGCCCAGGACTGGTTCAGACACATTCCACGTGGATTCCAGCAGGAAATCAAGAAAAATCGGACGTGTATTGTGGTTCCTAGCGCGGTTGTGTGTTAACGATTGTGCCACCGCTCCCCACGAAGACAAAGATTCCCCGTGTAGCCTCAACAGGGTGTTGGGGCAAGTGCTGTTAGCGAGCACATATGAAGGCCGGCACGGTACACGATGAGGGTGGATGGCCAGCAAAACGCCCGACCGCCTTTGTCTTCCCAATGGCGATGTCTACACACCGCACCAGGTACTTATTTGAGGATGAGTCGACCTAGGGGAGGCCCAGGACCGGTTCAGATAATCGTCGCCGGTCTTGGCCGTGAGCGGGAATCTAATTTGGCTCGTCGGTTTTATAGAGCGACGCGCTAACCACTACACCACCGCTCCCCAACGATAAGGGCAAAGACTCCCACCAACACCATATAGTCTTCAGATACTAATGGGGCAAGTGCTGTTAGCGAGCAACAACACCACATACAAAAACAAAGATCCCCCATATAGCCTTACCAAACTGTTGGGGCAAGTGTTGTTAGCCAGCACCACCAAAAACAAATGCAAAAATCCCCCATACAGCCTGGAAATAGTGTTGGGGCAAGTGCTGCTAGCCAGCAACACCACGAACAAAGACAAAGATCCCCCATACAGACTGTAAATAGTGTTGGGGAAAGTGCTGCTAGCCAGCACCACCACAAACAAAGACAAAGATCCCCCATAAAGCCTGGAAATAGTGTTGGGGCAAGTGCTGCTAGCCAGCACCACCACAAACAAAGACAAAAATCCCGCATACAGCCTGGAAAAGTGTTGGGGCAAGTGCTGCTATTCAGCAGCACCACAAAGCAAAGACAAAGATCCCCCATATAGCCTGGAAACAGTGATGGGGCAAGTGCTGCTAGCCAGCACTACCACCACAAACAAAGACAAAGATCCCCCATACAGCCTGGAAATAGTGTTGGGGCAAGTGCTGCTAGCCAGCACCACCGCCACCACAAACAAACAAACACGCGCACGCGTGCAAGCCCGGCAGCGAGTGACTGCGCACCGCTGATGGCCCATTAATTTATCTCCTCTAAGCCCCTTGGCTCGGGCCCGTGCTGTCTCCCAGGTGGCCACCAAGATAGGAGGCCGCTCAGCCCCGCTAATCCGTTGGTGCTGAATCCGGCCACTTAGGTTGAGACAAATTGCACGGCAAGCTGCTGTACGACAGCGCCGGCGGGCACGGTGGGGGGCAGGGGGGGGGGGGCTGGGAGGATTGGGGGGGGGCGGACTTGACGGAGTGAGGTCTGGGGTTTCGAGGGGGCTTCAGCGCTCCGCCGCCGTAGCTGCTGAAGACTCACTTCAAGCCCCCCTTTTAAAAATATATATAACACTGGCAGCACGCCACGTCTTTTTGCACGTGACCATCACTCCCTCCCCTCCTTCCACCGCCTCCCTCCCTGCATCCCCTCCCTCCCTCCATCACCTCCCTTCACCCCCCTCCCTCCACCCCCTCCCTTTACCCCCTCTCTCCACCACCTCTCTCCACCCCCTCCCTCCATCCCTCTCTCCTCACTCCCCTCCCTCCCTCCCCCCCTTCCCTCTACCCCTCTCTCCACCCCCTTCTCTCCACCCCCTCCCTTCACCCCCCACCTTCCACCCCCTCCCTCCATCCTCCTCCCTCCACTCCCCCTCCATCCCCTCCTTTCTTCCCTCCATCCCCGATGCCATTATCAGCAGCAGTAGCGGAGCCATCATCATCATCATCAAAGCCACGGTGATCCAAACATCGCATCATAAATTTTGCGTGAATTCAACTGAAAATGTTGGAAAGGAATAACTGAGGCCCGCCGTGGGAACGTTGAATTTCCACGAAATAAGTTCACTTATAGATCCAGGAGAGCCACGCGGAGTCGTAGGGACCACTTTCAGGAGGCTCCTGCCCGCTTCTGGAAGAGAGACACGCGCTCTGGTCGGAGCCAGGGTGTGTGGGCTGGAGTTCCGCCGTGCGCGGCTGACCCACGCCGTGCCGGCCTTCAAGGAGCAGTGGGCGATGGAGGAGGCCGTGTGCTCGGTGGCAGATGACGGGGAGCTCTGCGTGCTGATATGAGCTACCCGTCGGAGGCCGTAGGACTGCGAGAAGGGCTACGTGCAGATGCAGCACTTGCCGTAAAAAATGTATTTTTTTGTACAAATATTACATAAAAAACAGGGGGAACATCGACATAGAGTAGGGAGAGAGGGAGTAGAGAGAGAGGGGGGGGGGGGGGGTAGAGAGAGGGGGTAGAGACAGGGGATAGAGAGAGAGAAGGGGTAGAGAGAGAGAGAGGGGAGAGGTAGAGAGAGAGGGGGTAGAGAGACAGGGAAGGGGTAAGAAGGAGAAGAGCAGAGCGTGAAATATGTTGTGAAATCTTTTGTGAAATCTTTCATTTAAAAAGCATTGAAAAAAAATGATGAACGAAGCAAAGTGCCGACTACACCGAGCATCTTCTTGTTTCCTCCGATCGTAAAAAAAAAACAAAAAAAGAGAGAGAGGGGGGGGAGAGATGGGACAACTCCATCACGCGAACTGCGCTCATCAGCTCAGCAGCGGCAGCGGCTTTTTGGCTGTGAGCCGTCGAACAAAGTTGGCGGTCACTGCGGCCGTCTGGAACGCTCTCCCCTTCCGATATCAGGAAGCCTGTGGGAGCTACGTTGCACTTTAAAATAAGAATCATCATCATCATCATCTGGATTGAAAATGTTTTTTTATTTAGAACGGCTTGCTGTTGTGTTTAGTTTGCTGTCATTCCCCCCGCACCACCGATCTGCGCGGTGGGATACGTACGGTGCGAAAGAAGTTCAACATACTGTACATACATAGCGCGGTGGGCTACGTACGGTGCGAAAGAAGTTCAATATAGGGCGCTTCAAAAAATGTTAACACTTATACGGGACTATCGTTTTTCATGGAAAAAAAACGGATAATAGTACACTGTAACGCGATAGCAAATACTGTTTGGTTCTTTCGGTGAAGTCACGTAGGTATAAGATAAAATTAATTCATCTTCTTGGTTCTTTCGGTGAAGTCACGTAGGTATAAGATAAAATTAATTCATCTTCTTGGTTCTTTCGGTGAAGTCACGTAGGTATAAGATAAAATTAATTCATCTTCTTGGTTCTTTCGGTGAAGTCACGTAGGTATAAGATAAAATTAATTCATCTTCTTGGTTCTTTCGGTGAAGTCACGTAGGTATAAGATAAAATTAATTCATCTTCTTGGTTCTTTCGGTGAAGTCACGTAGGTATAAGATAAAATTAATTCATCTTCTTGGTTCTTTCGGTGAAGTCACGTAGGTATAAGATAAAATTAATTCATCTTCTTGGTTCTTTCGGTGAAGTCACGTAGGTATAAGATAAAATTAATTCATCTTCTTGGTTCTTTCGGTGAAGTCACGTAGGTATAAGATAAAATTAATTCATCTTCTTGGTTCTTTCGGTGAAGTCACGTAGGTATAAGATAAAATGAATTCATCTTCTTGGTTCTTTCGGTGAAGTCACGTAGGTATAAGATAAAATTAATTCATCTTCTTGGTTCTTTCGGTGAAGTCACGTAGGTATAAGATAAAATGAATTCATCTTCTTGGTTCTTTCGGTGAAGTCACGTAGGTATAAGATAAAATGAATTCATCTTCTTGGTTCTTTCGGTGACGTCACTGTCGCCTCGACAGACCTGGTTTTCACCTGAGGACGGCTGCTGCTTGCGTTGTGGCCGAAACGTCGTGAGAATTATTTTATGATGTTTTATTTTTATTATTTTATTATTTTCCTTCTACGTGACTTTACCGAAAGAACCAAGAAGATGAATCCCTGCAGTCACGAAAGCTTTAAATCGAAAATGAATTCAATCACGACGTTTCGATTGCAACACAAGCAATCATCATCAGGTGGGAAAACCACAGCAAGGATTTTTTTTGGCGAAACGTCGCGATTTAATTTATATTATTTTCTACCCACGTGACTTTACCGAAAGAACCAACGAGTATGGATCCCTGCAGTCACGAAAACTTCAAATCTAGAGTGGTAACAAATGTGATGTTAAATTTCGATTGAAAGCTTTCGTGACTGCAGGGATTCATCTTCTTGGTTCTTTCGGTAAAGTCACGTAGAATGGAAATAATAAAATAATCAAAATCAAACATAATCAAATAATTCTCACGACGTTTCGGCCACAACGCAAGTAGCCGTCCTCAGGTGGAGAACACGTCTGTCGAGGAGACAGAGTCTGAAAAATGTGATGTTAATAGCTTCAAAGAGCCAAATAATATCTCCACTTGTTCGCCATCGTTGTCAACGCGTGCCTGACATCTTCTCCACGTGGTCTCCAGAGCCCCGGAGGAGACACATTTCTCGCGGTGTTCTTGCAAATTCTCAGAAGTGTTAAAACATTTCTTCGTGAAGCCGCCTGTTTCCAACATGCACGCCACTCAGGAGGGAAGTCGGCATCGCCAACAATTTCCCAAGCTCTGCGATCCTCTCGATGCATCCGGGTGCTCTCAGCCGATTGAGGAGTCTCACGTTACGGACGAGGAAGAAGAAACTGCGACGCGACGGCGGGACCGACTTGAACGATGTCTCGACTCGAAACGAGATTTTTTTTTAAACGAAATAAACAAGCGAAAGCAACTCCGCGCATGCGTTCCTTTAAAATTAATCTTTGTCGCGGTAAACAAAGTTGCGTTGTTGTTGTTGTTGGTGCTGCTGCTGCTGAAATTTGACAATAAAGTGCGCGGCGGGGAGAGACAGAATGTTTTATATATACATATCAATCAACAACAACAGTCCCCCCTCCCAAAAAAAAACACTCAATCAATGTAATGTTTTAAAATCCGCCGAGGAATGTAGATGATGCTGGGGGTGATGGACGACTGACTGGGTGGGTGGGTGGGCCCCGTGTTCAACTCCCGGCAATTTGTGGGAGACTCCCTTCCCCCCAGGGCGAGCGAGAGCCCCCCTCCACCCCCCTCCACCCCCTCCACCCCCCTCCACCCCCCTCCCCCACCCTCCACCCCCTCCCCCACCCTCCACCCCCACCCTCCTATCCACCCTCCACCCCCCTCCACCCCCTCCACCCCCCTCCACCCCCTCCCCCACCCTCCACCCCCTCCACCCCCTCCCCCACCCTCCACCCCCTCCCCCACCCTCCACCCCCACCCTCCTATCCACCCTCCACCCCCCTCCACCCCCTCCACCCCCCTCCACCCCCTCCCCCACCCTCCACCCCCTCCACCCCCTCCCCCACCCTCCACCCCCTCCCCCACCCTCCACCCCCACCCTCCTATCCACCCTCCACCCCCACCCTCCACCCCCCTCCACCCTCACCCTCCACCCCCCTCCACCCCCACCCTCCACCCCCCTCCACCCCCCTCCACCCCCCTCCAACCCCTCAACCCCCTCTACCCCCCTCCACCCCCCTCCCCCACCCTCCACCCCCTCCACCCCCTCCCCACCCTCCACCCCCTCCCCCACCCTCCACCCCCACCCTCCTATCCACCCCCACCCTCCACCCCCCTCCACCCCCCACCCTCCACCCCCCTCCACCCCCCCCTCCCACCCCCCCTTCACCCCCTTCCATCTCCTCTCCTCCACTCCCCTCCACCCCCTCCCCCACCCTCCACCCTCTCCCCCGACCGCCTTTGTCTCCCCAGTGGCGATGTTTACACACCGCACCAGGTACTCATTTGAGGCTGAGCCGACCTAGGCGATGCCCAGGGCCGGTTCAGATAATCGCCGCAGACACACACAACTACACACAGACACACACAACTACACATAGACACACAACTACACACACAACTACACACAGACACACACAACTACACACACACAACTACACACATACACAACTACACACAGACACACACAACTACACACAGACAACTACACACAAACACACAACTACACACACACACAACTATACACAGACACACACAGACACACACAACTACACACAAATACACACAACTACACACAGACACAACTACACACGCTTGCATGTGAGCTCCCATCCACTTACACTTGCCCAGACCCTCCCCCCGCCCCTTCACCCCCCCCTCCCCCTCTAGCCCCTCCCCTCCCTCCCACCACGACGGAGGCGTGGCTTCGTCCGCTGTCAATGTTCCCTTGATGGAGGACGCCTTGATTAGGTCAGTGGTGGCGAGGTTCCTCTGGCAATTAAAATAACGCAGCCTTCAGAGTGGTGGGGGGGTGGGGGGCTGGGTGGGGGGAGGGTTGGCAAGTGGAATGCTTGGTAATTGTGGGGGAGGGGAGGGGGTTAGATTGTGGTGGTTGTTGTGGTTATGATGATGATGGTGGTGATGGTTTCAGTTTTTTTTTTCAGTTTAATTTATTTGGTATCGCCCTGTGAGCCATTCGGCGCTTGAATCGGGTGCAACCGCAACAAACAAAAAACAAAAACATGAACAAGACAATATCTTAAAGTGACTAAACGCACAAACAGAAAAATCCAGGAATAAACTGCAAAGTCTTCTTGGTTCTTTCGGTAGAAGGGAAGTAATAAAATGATGAGAATAAAACATAATAAAATAATTTTGTTTTATTTAATAGTAATAAAATAATAAAAATAAAACATAATAAAATAATGATTTTTTTTATTACTTCCCTTCTACGTGACTTTACCGAAAAAACCAAGAAGATGAATCCCTGCAGTCACGAAAGCTTTCAATCGAAATTTAAACTGCAAAGTCTTCCAGAAAAAAAGCACCGTACACCAACGCTGTGTGCAAACATCCCAGTGGGATGCAAGTCAAACAACAACAACAACCACAAGACAACTTAGATTAAAGCCATCATTCTAACTCCGTACTACAACAAAAAAACATGGCCAAACCGTGGTGGTATCTACCATCGCTAACAGCACGTGTCCCCAACAGTCTCTTAATGGCGTGTACGAGGGTGGAAGGGGTGGATCTTAGTCATTGGTTTAATAATTATTAGGAGTATTACTGATAGTAACCTCCTGGTTACACCAGCCCACAAATGCGATACAGCTCAGTAAGGCCTCACCTGGTGAAATATAAAATCGGTGTAATCGTTGAGATCGATTGTTGTAGAACAACAATCACATCGACGGATTCGTCAGCAACATAGGCGTTCAGGGAAAACGCATTCTCACGAACGCACACACGCGCACCGGATAAAAAAGACAAATATCTCCCGTGTAGCCTGAATGGACACTTTTTGTGTGCAGGTGTTGTGAAGCAGAGCTCGCAAACGGGTTTTGATTCCTTACCCGTACCCGGCCGCACCAGGGTCGCAAACGGGTACCCGTACCCTACCCGTACCCGGCCGGGTACGGGTAGGGTACGGGTATCGGGTACCTGATTGTGACCTCTGGGATGAAGCCATGTTGCAGGCGCGGGTGGGTTGATTTTAGGAACTTGAATTGTGAGAAGAGACAAGACGTTGGGAAATGAGTGACAAACGGTTACTCACCAGTGACTCACGGCCTACCCGTACCCGTACCCGGCCGCACCGGGTATCGGGTACCCGATTGCGACTCTGGTGGGAAGTCCGGCACGGCACACGAAGAGGTGGGGTGGCCAGCACCACGCTCGGCCGTTTTTTTCTTCCCCAATGGCGATGTTTACACACTGCATCAGGTACTAACTTGAGGCTGAGTCGTCCTAGGGGAGGCCCAGGACCGGTTCAATAATCATCACTGGTGGTGGCCGTGAGCGGGCATCGAACTCGGGCGACCAAATTCGTAGCCCAGCGTAGCGCTAACCGCTGCACTACCACTCACACACACACACAACGACACCCCGTACAGCCTTCGCAGACTGTTGGGGCAAGTGCTGTCAGCAAGTAGCACCTATGAAGGCCGGCACGGCACACGAGGGGGTGGGTGGTCAGCACCACGCCCGGCCGCTTTTTCTTCCCCGATGGAGATGTTTACACACAGCACCAGGTACTCATTTGAGACTGAGTCGACCTATGGGAGGACCAGGACCGGTTCACATATTCGAACCCGGGTCGCCAGGTTTGTAGCGCAGCGCGCTAACCGCTACACCACCGCTCCCCACAAACAGACACACACACACAGAGACACACAAACTAGCCCCACACACACACACAGACACACAGACACACAAACACACACACAGACACTAGCCTCACACACACACAGGCAGACACACACACAGAGACACACACACACACAGAGACACACAAACTAGCCCCACACACACACAGACACACAGACACACAAACACACACAGAGACACTAGCCTCACACACACACACAGGCAGACACACACACACAGAGACACACACACACACACAGACACACAAACTAGCCCCACACACACACAGAGAGACACACAAACTAGCCCCACACACACACAGACACACAGACACACAAACACACACACAGACACTAGCCTCACACACACACACACAGGCAGACACACACACACAGGCAGACACACACACAGGCAGACACACACACACAGGCAGACACACACACACACACAGACAGACACACACACAGACACACACACACACGCACAGGCAGACACACACACACACAGACACACACACAGACACTAGCCTCACACACACACACAGGCAGACACACACACAGACACTAGCCTCACACACACACAGGCAGACACACACACACACAGACACACACACAGACACTAGCCTCACACACACACACAGGCAGACACACACACACACAGACACACACACAGACACTAGCCTCACACACACACACACAGGCAGACACACACACACACAGACACACACACAGACACTAGCCTCACACACACACACAGGCAGACTCACACACACACAGACACACACACAGACACTAGCCTCACACACACACACACAGGCAGACACACACACACACACAGACACACACACAGACACTAGCCTCACACACACACACACACAGACACACACACAGACACTAGCCTCACACACACACACACACAGGCAGACACACACACAGACACTAGCCTCACACACACACACAGGCAGACTCACACACACACAGACACACACACAGACACTAGCCTCACACACACACAGGCAGACTCACGTAGGCGAGGCCTTACGCGACACGCACGAGGGTGTCGCGTTGCTCGCTCTGCGGGCTCTGCGTAACAGGAGACGCCCTCGCCGCCTTTAAAGACCTCGCAAAGGTCCTGGGAATCGCCGCTCGTTCATTTCTTTTCACTTTGCCTCGAGGGGGGGGGGGGGCGAGAGGTGGAAGAAGCCCCCCCCAACCCCCCTGGGCTATTGGGATGCATTGCTGTACAGGTGGTTAACACCGCAACAACAAAAAACCCCACACACGTCTCACCACGCACCCCCGAATACCGATCCTTGTTGCGGTGGAGTGTAAAACAATATCGCCATTGGGGAGAGACAAAGGCGGACGTGGTTGGGGTACTGGCCACCCACCCCCCCCCCCCCCGATCCGTACCGTTCCGGCCTTCGTGTGCTGTATGAAGGCCACGCGGGTGATCTGTGCCTTTTCAGAGCGGTAGTGCAGCGGTTAGCGCTACGCCGCGCTACGAACCTGAACCGGTCGTAGGCATCCCCTAGGTTCACTCAGCCTCAAATGAGTACCTCGTGCGGTGTGTAAAATATCGCCACTGGGGAGACAAAGGCGGCCGGGGTTGGGGTATTGCCCCCCCCCCAATCCGTAACGTTCCGGCTTTCGTGGGTTGCTACTCGCTAGCAACACTTGCCCCAGTAGTCGGTTAAGGCTATACGGGGGATCTTTATCTTTGTGTATTATATTAACCTTCGGTCGGTCGAGTCGGCCTCAAACGAGTACTTGATGCAGTGTATGAACATCGCCACTTGGGAGACAAAGGCGGGCGGGCGTAAAAATAGCCACATAACCCTTTATTGTACCGTGCCGGCCTTGATAGGTGCTACTTACTAGCCAACATTTGCCCCAAAAGCATGTTAAGGTTATACGGGGGATATTTGTATCATATTATTATCATCGTACATTAACGGTATAATTATGGTACAATGATGGTATCATTACGGTACATACATTGATGGTACAATTGTGGTACGTGGGCACTGTGGTGGTGATATGTTAACTACCTCGCCTGGTGTGCAGGAGGTCGTGGGTTCGATCCCGACCCTGACGATGCCTGCTGCTGTATATTTGGAGTTTGCGTGTCTCTCTCTCTCTAATCATCATCACGGTGGCTAGGAGATGTTAACTACCTCGCCTGGTATGCAAGAGGTTCGTGGGTTCGATCCCATCCCTGATGCGTGAATATTTCTCCGCGTACTCGGGTTTTCCCTCCGCGATTAGAATCCGCATCACGCGTTCAGAGTATTTCACTGCACTTCATTTTACACACGATGATGATGAGGATGATAAGCCCACATCGTCGAGGTATCAGTTGCGATAGCTAGGTCGCTTCTGAAAAAAATAGCTCAATGTACATATATCAGTCGGTATTATATTATCTGTTTAAACAAAAAAAACATTCACCATTGGAACCTCCTTTGCCAGTAGCATAATATGAAAATTTGGTTGTTTACCCTTTTATCTGGCAACACCTTTTTTTTTTACATTTTTTTTTATACTGTAGTTTAGTTTTAAATTGACGTTGCAATGATGTTACATTCGTGGTACGTTGATGGTACATGAATGGTAAAATGTTGGTAGAATGTCGGCACAGTGATAGGTCATGGAAGCCATGAAGTGGACGTGTTTCGTTCCGGCTGCTGCTGCTGCTGACAATCTGTCCGAGACATCTCTGGAAAAATCATCAATCCACGATGGCCATTTCTCGCAAATGATCCAGTCTCGGAAATTACCCCCCCGCCCACTCCCACCTCTTACCAGGGGAAATGAGGTTCTGCAAAGCACTTTTAATCAGTTAAAATAAAAACATTTCATTATCAACATCATAATAATCATTATCGCTCCTGGAATTGATGGGCGGCGATTGAGAACG
Source organism: Lampetra planeri (assembly GCF_965212315.1). Lineage (NCBI taxonomy): Eukaryota > Metazoa > Chordata > Hyperoartia > Petromyzontiformes > Petromyzontidae > Lampetra > Lampetra planeri. The sequence continues at coordinate 4,353,128 of NC_136165.1, forward strand.
ACGCAGCAGCAGCAGCAGTCAAGGGACCATCATATTTATTCCTACTGAAGGAATCCGATGAGCTGTGAAGCTCGTTTTGTCTCACAGATGCCCACGAGTTTATTTTTGTTATCTCTCTACACAAGTCCCGCGAGAATGGCAGCTCCAGTTGTGCGAGATGGAGCGGCAAGGGAGATCGGCCCGTGAAGGGTGGATTTGTTGCATCGAAAGGAATGATCGCCGGAGGGAGGAGATGGAGAGAGAGAGAGGCGTTAATCCAGCAGCGGAGAGACCACTGCTGCCAATGGATGACAGTTCGTGTGGAGGAGTCGCTGCTGATGGTGGTGGTGGTGGCCGTGGCCGGGAATCGAACTCGAGGGGCAGCCGATTTGATAGCGCGGCGCGCTAACCGCTCACACACAAAGACAAAGGCGCCCCGTATAGCCTCAACAGACGGTTGGGGCAAGTGCTGTTCGCGAGCAGCAGCACCTGCGAAGGCCGGCACGGCGCCGCCACCGCCGCGCCCGGCCGCCTTTGTCTCCCTCGCGGGCGAAGTTCACCACGCAGCGCTCCGTGCGGGTACCGATTTGAGTCGAAGGAGGGTGGAAGGCACAGGACCCCTTAGAGTCATCTCCCATGGACATGCTTCGTCACCGCACGTGGCACTGATGATAGCCGTTCCCCCATATTACGTCCGCAGACACTGCAGATATTACAGATAATGACCTCTGATTACAATGAAACACGAAATTATTGTAATGTTTTATTTTTACGCCCTTAAGCCATCGTGATAGATAAATTAGACGGCTCTGTCGCAGTGACTGCGTGGACGGGTTTAGCAGCATCACACCACTGGATTCGCAGTCCCAAATGTCGCCGGTTCGACTCCTTTCTCCCGGCGCGGCAGGCAATTTAAACTGTGGGGGGGGGGGGAGGGTGGCGGAAATTTTCCAAAGATAAAGGCACAGGTCCCCCGTGCAGTCTTAACAGACGCTTGGGGCAAGTCCTAATAGCGAGCAGCACCTTATGAAGGCCGGTAGGACACGCGGAGAGGGTGATGTGGGCAGCACCACGCCCGGCCGCCTTTGTCTCCCTCTGTCCGCCCAGGAGTATAAATACAGCACCGTTCACCATTGGAACCTCATTTACCAGTAAAAATATGATAATTGTTTTTTTAACCTTTTATCTGGCAACAAAACTGACACCTTTTTACAAGGAGTCATTTTTGCATAGACCACAATACCTGCAGTCATAATGCAAACAAAAAACACAACTCTGATAATGTAAAAAGGTGTCAGTTTTGTTGCCAGATAGAAGGGTCAAAAACCAATTATCATATTTTTACTGGTAAATGAGGTTCCAATGGTGTAAATGCTTACCCCCGAGCTCTCATACTCTGATGGTGCATTGTCTTTGAGTTGTGCGCCTTTTGGCGTCATCTGGTCCAACCCATGCGAGACTAGGCTCTAAGGAAAGCTGTCTCGGGTGTGGACCAATCAACCTCAAGGACAGTGCATACATTATCAGAGTTGTGTTTTTTGTTTGCATTATGACTGCAGGTATTGTGGTCTATGCAAACATGACTCCTTGTAAAAAGGTGTCAGTTTTGTTGCCAGATAGAAGGGTAAAACAACCAATACAGCACCGTTGTTAAGCAGCGTGTGGCGGGGTGAAGTGTGCGCACTGCAACCACTTCGGAGACGTCAGGCGGGCCGTGGAAGAGTAGGCCGAATACACTGTTCATACCTGGGCTCTCGACCGCTCCCGAGAGTAGCCGATGGATCTTCCAACAGCAGCGGCGTGAGTAGTCTATTGCAGCGCAGCGCCTTTATCACGTGTATCTGTCAATACATCGCATGTATGTACGTTAAATCATCCAGTACTTTTGATTTATTGACGAATGTGAGCTTAAATCCCGGTTAAGGGTCAATGTAGCGATCGTTTTGCTGGGGCATGAGCCATCATCACGCCAACTGCGCTCATGCTCATAACAGCGCGTCTTTGGCTCACGTCCTGACGGATACTGCTCGTATTCTTAGGTTTTTTCGGTAAAGTCACGTAGATAAAACATTTAAATTAATAAAAGTAAAATGAAATAAAATTATTAATTTTACTTTAATAAAAGTAAAATATTTTTTTTTTATTAATTTTAATTTTTTATCTACGTGACTTTACCGAAAAAAACTTAGAATATGAATCCTTGCAGTCACGAAATCTTCAAATCTAGAAATGGATACTGCTCGCTTTGCTGCCTTTTGGTCTCGTTGCCGAACGAACACGTGGTTGGTAAAATGTCGCACTCGTTACACGCAAAAGCGCTCGCCACAAATGACCCCCAAACACCTCGCTGACCTCGTCGAAGAAGCTTGTGCACCATCGCCACGCGGCACTCCGCTCTCATTCTCGCAGCAGCGGCCGTGTGTGGTCAGACATCGAGACAAAGGCAGTGGTCACGGCATCGTCGTGCATCGCTTTCAGATGCGCTGCGTCGGCGGCCGTCTGGAACGCTCTTCCCTTCCGATGTTAGGAAACCGCTGGGAGCTATGGGGCACTTTTAAATCATCATCTAGATCGGCAAACTCATTTCTTTGGAACTGCCTTGTTGTTGTGCTTAGTTTGTTGACCTCCCCCTTCCCCGCACATCCGATTAGTAACTGTTGGCTACGCACATTTCGAATGGAGGATTTGGACATACATACATACAATGGAGCCATCGCTATCGAGTCAATTATTTTGGTGGCGATGCTGCTGCTGCTGATGCTGTGTTGGCAGTGGTGCACAAACGCAGTCAACAGCAGCAGCAGCAGCAACAACATCAACACACTCGTCAGTAACGACGTTTTGGGTCATGACCCTTCTTCATAGCAACATAAACAGAGAGGCCAGTCGCGGAACAGAGTGGCTGGCTATGATCGTAATTGGAGGCTGCACTGAAGATAATAACATTTTTAATATTTTCTGAGATATTTTTATTTTTTATTTTCTTATTAGTAGCTATCGAGTAAGAGATAAGCGCCGTCAATAATTATCAAAACGAATTTACTCCGAGATAACCAAATCTATATTGAAAGTCAAAAAAATCACGAACAAATCATTACGTAGTTAGGCTCATTAAAACGAGTACAATTGTGCAAGAGATCAACATTAGCTGCCTTATGAATGTACCTGGCCCTGTCATATGAATGGGGAATTTCCACCACAATCACCGCTGTACGCTCGCGTGAGCGAGTTAAAGCAAACCAAACCAAAACCGCAATTTTAACTTTTTCATTAAATCTGCAGAATACTTAATGCGCTCATTAAATAGGAAATAATAGATATATTATTATTTTTTATTATCTTGCATTAAAATGGAATTCCAATTTCTTTTCTACCCAAACCCTTCCCCTCCCACCCCACACCCCCCCCCCCTGCCCCCCTCACCCCAAACAGCGGATACAAAAAAAATGAGACCCCCCCAAAAAATTAACGAGCTTCACGTAAAATGCTAACGATGAACACGTGGTGGGATGAGCGATACTGGAGATGGTTGCTGGAGCCCACTGGCTAAGGCTGTGATCAGCATTTACGTGCTGAGACCCCAGTAATTCAGCCACCCACCCCACTCCTCCCCCCCCCCACGTTTTCTATTCCGCAGAAAATGAATGACCCCCCCCCACCACCTCCCCCATTTGTTGACTTCCCATCGCGTTCAGGCTTTGCGCGTAATAAGGTTAAGGTCAGGGGTCACCAGATCGTCATATATCATTCTCATTCACCCTCCCCCCGCCCCTCCTTTACACCATCAATTAAACTTTATAATAAATGTATTGGTAGGGTAGGGCAAAGGGATGGGATGGATTGAGGAATGGAGGGAAGGAAGGAAAGGATTAGGGGGAGGCTGTTGACCTCGTTTTTTTTGGGAATAAAACTCACGTTAATGATGACATCAATTCGTGCAGAAACGCGAGTGGAGGTTTCGGGGACTGCGCAGAGGAACGCTCATTGCAGTGTGCACCCATCACGCCTTCAGGATAGCCTCACTTCTCTCTCGCTCTGGAATTCCCTCCTCCTCCTTCCATCATCGTATTGCAGTCTCGCTCGCTCACTCACCCACACACACACTTACCCATACGTTGACCCATCCACTCACCCACCATACACTCACTCGGTCACTCACACTAACCCACACACCCACCCACCCACCTACTCTCTAAACCACTCACTCGCTCACTCGCTCACTCACCCACACACCCACACACTTACCCATATGTTAACCCATCCACTCACCCACCATACACTCACACGGTCACTCACACTAACCCACACACCCACCCACCTACCTACTCTCTCAACCACCCACTCACTCACTCGCTCACTCACCCACCCACATACTTACCCATACGTCAACCCATCCACTCATCCACCATACACTCACTCGGTCACTCACACTAACCCACACACCCACCCACCTACTCTCTAAACCACTCACTCACTCACTCACTCGCTCACTCACTCACTCACACATTCACCCACCCACACACGTACCCATACGTTATACCCATACGTTATCCCATACACTCACCCAGCATACACTCACCCACTCACTCGCTCACACACACTCGCCCATGAACTCACTTACCCACTCACCCACACACTCACCCACACACCCACCCACACACTCACCCACACACTCACCCACACACTCACCCATACAATCATTCACCTACCCAGAGGAGATAGACCACCCAAAGCAACGATTTTACACTCTAATGCAATCTTGTGCCATTATAACAAAGCAAAAATATTCCAAAAACGGCACAAGATTGATTCATTGATTGGCTCTCGGCGTGAGCGAATATTATAATGAAAAATGAAACACATGAAGGTGACATCATCAGGAATGATCATGTATAATGGTTTCACCATTGTGTCCTTTGGGGCCGTCCATAAATGACGTCACGCACCTAGGGGGGGGGGGGTCAGACATTTGTGACGATGTGTAACGGGAGGGGGGGAGGGTTGAGAAATGTGACGTCACATCAAAATGCGCAACTTTAAATAAATATAGACAGTATATATGTGATGTTTTCAAAACAAACTATTTAGTATAATATCCTAGAGACTCATTTCTAAGAGGGCCCTGCATTGAAAGGCTCGCTGGCAGGAGGTCACGGAACAGACCCAGGTGCCATGGGTTGACCCTCTCGCACAAAGACAAAGATGCCCCGTATAGCCTGCACAGACTATTGGGGCAAGTGCTGTTAAGCGAGCAGCACCTCCGATGGCCGGCACGGCACACGAGGGGGGTGGGAGTGCCAGCACAACGCCCGGCCGCCTTTGTCTCTCCTCGTGGCGACGTTTTACACACAGCACCAGGTTAACTCATTTGAGGCCGAGTCGACCTAGGGGACGGCCAATGACCGGTTCAGATAATCGTCACTTGCTGTTGCTGCTTCAACCGCGGGAATCGAACTCGGGTCGCCGGGTTCGCAGCGCAGCGCTAACCGCTGCACCACCGCTCCCCCACGCACGCACACAATTCCATGCAGCAGCAGGAGCAGCAGGAGCAGCAGTCGTCAGCACGATTGCGTGCGCGTTCCGCAATGTGCACAGTCGTCAGTGACACTCAGGGTGAGATGCCGAGCAGCATCTCTCCACCTTCCTCTACCCCCCCTCCCCCCGTCTCTCTCTTCTCTCTCTCTGTGTCAGGACTTCAGTTTGAAACCTTCAGCTGTGAGTTGTCCTTGCTCTGACAGGGCTCACATCTCTCCCCCCCATCCGTATCAGCCCCCCAACTCAGACCCCCCTCGCCCCCCCCCCCCCAATAGCCCCCCCCCCGACACTCAGCCCCACCAATCCTCCCCATTAACCCCGCCCCCACTCAGCCCCCCCCCCCCACACACCCTCATTGCCTGCTCCCCCCATTCAGCCCCACCCCCCCGTTGACTCCCCACCCCATTGCCTCCCCTCCCCACTCAGCCCCCCATCCACTTCATTGCCTCCCCCCACTCAGCCCCCTCCCCACACCCCCCATTACCCCCCCCAATCAGTGCCCCCCCCCCACCATTGTCCCCCTTCCCTCACTCCCTCCCTCCCCCATTACCCCTCCCCCCCACTCAACCCCCACCCGTCGAGTTTTCAGAATTTGTATTTAGACTGGAGGAGAAATCCGATGAGCAATGAAGCTCTTTCATTTGTTGTTGTTGTTGTTGCCACACAGATGTCGAGAGGGGGGGGGGGCGGTCAGCGAGTTACAACGACAAACAAAACGAGAGCGAGATGGGGGGCCAAAGCCGAAAGGAGTGAAACCTTTCTGCAGTGAAATGACAATAAACCAATATTATCGATAATAGAGGACTTAAGGGTTCGATCGCGTAAATATGTAAATGTGGCGTCGTTAAACCCGCCACCACCCGACATGGCAAATCTGGCTGTCCGCCTGATGAAGCTAGTTGTGATTACTGGCGAAACGTCGGACTCAGATTGTGAATGTTGTGGCTTGGCTCTCCAACACACCGGTTAGTGCTGTATAAGTATACTACACTATATACTACACTACTATACACTACACTATACACTACACTATACACTACACACTACACTATACACTGCACTATACACTGCACTATACACTACACTACACACTATACACTGCACTATACACTACACTATACACTACACTATACACTACACTATACACTACACTATATACTACACTACTATACACTACACTATACACTACACTATACACTACACTACACACTGCACTATACACTACACTATACACTACACTATACACTGCACTATACACTACACTATACACTACACTATACACTACACTACACACTACACTATACACTACACTATACACTACACTATACACTACACTATACACTGCACTATACACTACACTATACACTACACTACACACTACACTATACACTGCACTTTACACTACACTATACACTACACTATACACTACACTACACACTACACTATACACTGCACTATACACTACACTATACACTACACTATACACTACACTATACACTACACTATACACTACACTATACACTACACTATAAATTACACTACACACTAGTGCTGTACTAGTGACGAATTGGCCACGTTCTGTTTACGTGACAACCCTTACTAGTTGGCTGTGTGGGATGGTGGTTGGTTTAACGACACATTTTATGATAATTATTTTTTTACCCTTCTATCTGGCAACAAAACTGACACCTTTTTGACAAGGAGTCATGTTTGCATCGACCACAATACCTGCAGTCATAATGCAAAAAAAAAACATAACTCTGATAATATATGCACTGTCCTTGAAGTTGATTGGTCCACACCCGAGACTGCTTTCCTTAGAGCCTAGTCTCACGTGGGTTTGACCAGATGTATAGTGTCATCTGGAGCCTAGTCTCACATGGGTTGTACCAGATGTATAGTGTCATCTGGTCCAACCCATGTGAGACTAGGCTCTAAGGAAAGCTGTCTCGGGTGTGGACCAATCAACTTCAAGGACAGTGCATACATTATCAGAGTTATATATTTTTTTGTTTGCATTATGACTGCAGGTATTGTGGTCTATGCAAACATGACTCCTTGTCAAAAAGGTGTCAATTTTGTTGCCAGATAGAAGGGTAAAAAACCAATTATCATATTTTTATTGGCAAATGAGGTTCCAATGGTGACACATTTCATATTTACGAAATCTAACCGAAAATCTTTATTATGGATGATATTGCTCGCAAAATCCTTCTGATGTGTTAAACAAATCAATATTAATTTAAGTGAGTGCAGATAACAAAAGTGCAACAAAAAAATCCTGCCAACTTTGAATCACCCAATGCAAACTTGGGGCGATGCTGCAAAACAAATTGATCATCTTTTTCTACTAATTTTATTTTATTCTACCACGTAAGGCCCACTTAGCTATGCAGTCCCTTTTGTCAGAGGTGACCTCGTTATCGAAAATGACAGCAAAAAAACAAAGTGGGCTCATCATTATCATCATCATCATCGTGTGGAAATTGAAAGCAGCCGAATCCTCTAAACGCGTGACGTTGATTCTCCTACACGTGGAGAGAACAAAGCTGCAGAAGACCCACGCGACCTCGGAGAGAGAGAGAGACACGCAAACTCAAAATACACAGCAGCAGGCGTCAGGGTCGGAATCGAACCCACGACCTCCTGCGTACCAGGCAAGGAAGTTAACATCTCATAGCCACCGTGATGATGAGAGAGAGAGAGAGACACGGAAACTCAAAATATACAGCAACAGGCGTCAAGGTCGGGATCGAACCCACGACCTCCTGTATACCAGGCGAGGTAGTTAACATCTCCTAGCCACCGTGATGATGATGAGAGAGAGAGAGACACGGAAACTCAAAATATACAGCAGCAGGCGTCAAGGTCGGGATCGAACCCACGACCTCCTGTAGACCAGGCGAGGTAGTTAACATCTCCTAGCCACCGTGATGATGATGAGAGAGAGAGAGACGCAGACTCCAAATACACAGCAGCAGGCGTCAGGGTCGGAATCGAACCCACGACCTCCTGCGTACCAGGCAAGGAAGTTAACATCTCATAGCCACCGTGATGATGAGAGAGAGAGAGAGACACGCAGACTCAAAATACACAGCAGCAGTCGTCAGGGTCGGAAGCGAACCCACGACCTCCTGTATACCAGGCGAGGTAGTTAACATCTCCTAGCCACCGTGATGATGATGAGAGAGAGAGAGACACGCAGACTCCAAATATACAGCAGCATGCGTCAGGGTCGGGATCGTATCCACGACCTCCTGTATACCAGGCGAGTGAATTAACATCTCCTAGCCACCGTGGTGATGAGAGAAAGAGACACGCAAACTCAAAATACACAGCAGGCGTCAGGGTCGGAATCGAACCCACGACCTCCTGTATATCAGGCGAGGTAGTTAACATCTCAAAGCCACCGTGATGATGAGAGAGAGAGACACGCAAACTCCAAATATACAGCAGCTGGCGTCAGGGTCGGAATCGAATCCACGACCTCCTGTATACCAGGCGAGTGAGTTAACATCTCCTAGCCATAGACCGGAGGAATCCGATGAGCTATGAAGCTTTTTTAACGGATGTTCAGTATGGGCCGTGTCAGCAAGTTACAACAACAAACAATACAACAACGACAACAACAACAGCAAAACCGATGGGCAAGGCAGCGAAGACAACACCACAACGGTGCCAGACCACACCGAGATAACAGCACACAGCAGTCGTAGTCCCTCAATTAAAGCGCACATTAAACATTCCACAATGACACGGGCGAAGATGCAAAGTTACACAACGAATGTGGTCTGTGTCCCAGAACTCATCCTCTGCGTCAGGACATAGACCTGAGGCCACGAAGCAAGTCCCTTGGAATCGCCCCAATGTATTATTCAAATATACAAAAGGGTAATCTGGAAGGGGGTGGAGGGGGGGGGGGCAGGAGGGGGGCAGGGGGTGGGGGCAGGGGGGGTCATCCCTTGACCCCCCTGGTTCGCATCTCATCAGCTCCCCAATCCGTTCGAACAATTTGCCTCGTGGGACTCAGCGGGCTGGGCAATGGACGCGCTTTCCAGGAATGACAGGTCCATTGATTGACAGGTCACCAATATATAAACAGATATAAATACATATTTTATACTTTCATACGCAGGGGTTCCCCAAAAGTTAGGATACGTTGGGTTATTTCGTTTACCTTAGCACAGGTATGGAACCCATTGGAATCTTTTGGCGTCATCTGGTCCAACACCATGTGAGACTAGGCTCTAAGGAAAGCTGTCTCGGGTGTGGACCAATCAACTTCAAGGACAGTGCATACATTATCAGAGTTGTGTTTTTTGTTTGCATTATGACTGCAGGTATTGTGGTCTATGCAAACATGACTCCTCGTTAAAAAAGGTGTCAGTTTTGTTGCCAGATAAAAGGGTAAAAAAAAACAATTATCACAGGTATGGAAACTTTGCAATTGTTTCATATTTTGTCAATTATTACCATAATGAAATATACTTTAATTTTCTTGGTTCTTTCGGTAAAGTCACGTAGAAAGAACCAAGAAGATGAATCCCTGCAGTCACGAAAGCTTTAAATCGAAATATACTTTAATTTGTTGCCCAGATTTACATTCAAGCAGAAATTCTGATTCTGACCCAACTGAGACCCAAAAAAACTTCCGAAATTGATTTGAAGCTTTCGTGACTGCAGGGATCCATAAGTCACCACATGGGTATAAAATGAATAGATCACGACGTTTCGATCGCAACACAAGCAGCCGACATCAGGTGTCTGCAGTCCCCCTCCTGCGTCTGTGTCGCGATCGAAACGTCGTATTCTATTAATTTTCTATCTACGTGGTGACTTTACCGAAATCACCAAAGATTATGGGTTCCTAAATTAATATTCAAAAATAGAATTCGTGCACGCATACATAATGTATGATACGTTAATGTTAATGGGAGCCAGTTTGAACACGTGTTAAAAGAAATGAAATAACCCGATGTAATTTGTTAAAATAATGAAATAACCCAATATGTATTCTTTGGGTCTTTAGGTAAAACCACGAACGTGACTTTATCGAAAGACCCAAAGAAAATGAATTCCTGCAGTCACGAAAGCTTTAAGTCAAGATTTAACCCCATATGTCCTGACTTTTTGGGCCACTCTGTACATATAGATGTGTTACATATATTAACGTGATTGCACATGGCCCAAAGGCTCGAAAACGTCAACGGGCTAGCAACAAACAGCACTCTGGAAGGTGTTGAATAAATAACGGTTGACGTTGTTTGTTGTCTCATCCAGTACTGTGGTCAACCACTACAACACTGCAGCTCACAACAACACTCACTCACTCAACCACTCACTCACTCAACCACTCACTCACTCAACCACTCACTCACTCAACCACTCACTCACTCAACCACTCACTCACTCAACCACTCACTCAACAACTCACTAACTCAACCACTCAATCATTCAACCACTTACTCAACAACTCACTCAACAACTCACTCAACAACTCACTCACTCACTCAACCACTCACTCACTCAACCACTCACTCACTCAACCACTCACTCACTCAACCACTCACTCAGCCAGTCACTCATCAACCGACTCACTCAACCACTCACTCAACCACTCACTCAACCACTCGCCCATTCACTAACTCAACCACTGACTCAACCACTAATTCAATAAACTACTCACTCAACCACTCGCCCATTGATCAGTCACTCAGCCACGAACTCAGCCATTCACTCACTCACTCACTCGGCCATTCACTCATTCCTTCGCTCACTCAATCACTCACTCATTTGCAGCCAAACAGACAGCAGCTGTGGACACAGCTGCAGTAGCGTGCCGACTGTGTATTCACTCGCCGTGGCTATATCTGGGCGAGGAGCCGTGTCAGCTGAATGAAAGGAAACCTCTGGAATTCGCCGAAGCTCGCGACGCGCAGAATTCAAGTTCAAGGCTGATCCCTGCCTCCTGCCATTTGATGGCTCCCCTACATCTGTCAGCTCAAACCAGACAATGATCCTACCCCATACCGCACGTCCCACCCACCCCTGGGACGAGAGGCGACGGGAAGTGGGTGGGTGGGGGGTGAGATGAGAGATGATTGAGGAGGAAGAGGAGGAGTGCGATGGGGAGGTGCCGACGGAGAGACAACAACAAGCGCGTAAAAATAAAACATCATCGTCTCCGAGCCGGCATCGTCACCTCGACTCGAGCGGACAATCGGCGGAAGAAATTTTTGTCAAAATTTTTATCGGAACACAACCCCCCCCCCCCCCCCGCGGTTCCGCTGGTGGAAATTCCACATTCTCATGGTGGGGGGCGGGGCGCAGGGGGGGGGGGTGGAGGCGGCTTGGTTATTCTTTAGGACGATCGTTGTTGAGATTCTGCAAAGTGGTGGTGGTGGTGATGATGATAACAATACAGGGAAAAGCAGACACAAGCCCTGACCCTAACCACACCCGCCACGCAGACACTAGCCCTGACCACGCGAACTTTTCTATGCTTTGCACGCTATCGTGTTTTTGTAATCTTTATTGTCGTGACGTACTGACCCCGTGCCCCTAACCGGACATCTGTGGACAAGAGCTTCATTGCTCATCGGATTCCCCCTCCAGCGTCAATCAACACTCAGATGCTGCGTGCTCGCGAGTCGTGGGATGACTCCGTGCGCTTGAAGCCCCCTGCCTCTCAATCTCCCTCCCTGTCCCTCTCACTCGCACACACAACACACACACAATATACACACACAGCACACACACACAATACACAGCACACACACAATACACACAACACACACACAATACACACACCACACACACAATACACACACCACACACACACAATACACACACAACACACACAATATACACACACAGCACACACACAATACACACACTCACAATACACACAACACACATAATACACACAAACAACACACGCACACAGCACACACACAACACACACACAATACACACACTCACAATACACACAACACACATAATAAACACACACAACACACGCACACAACACACACACAACACACACACACAACACACACAACACACACAATACACACAATATACACAGCACACACAACACACACAACACACACAACACACACAGCACACACAACACAGCACACACACAACACACACACACACGACACACACAATATACACACAGCACACACAACACACACACACAATACACACACAACACAACACACACACAATACACACACAACACACACAACACACACAACACACACAGCACACACAACACAGCACACAATACACACACACACACGACACACACGACACACACAACACACACACAACACACACAACACACACAACACGACACACACAATACACACAACACACACAACACACACACACAAAACACACAACACACACAACACACACATAACACACACACACAACACACACACACAATCAACACACACACACACAACACACACAACACACACACACAAAACACACAACACACACAACACACACATAACACACACACACAACACAACACACACCACACACAACACACACACAACACACACACACAACACACACACACAATCAACACACACACACAACACACACAACACAACACACACAACACACACACACAACACAACACACACAACACACACAACACACACAACACAACACACACAACACACACACACAACACACACACACACAACACAACACACACAACACACACAACACACACACAACACACAACACACACACAACACACACAACACGACACACACAATACACACAACACACACAACACACACACAAAACACACAATACACACACACAACACACACACACGACGCACACAATCAACACACACACACAACACACACACACAACACACACAACACAACACACACAACACACACACACAACACACACACAACACACACACAACACAACACACACACGAGGCGATGTCCCGGCTCTCAAATCTGTTTCCCGACGCAGTTCCTTTTTCTCGTTTTAACGCAAACAGCTTGGAAATTCGACGCCAAATCGCTACCCTAACCTTGTTAGCGCGGCTACTAAAATATGAATTAGCATAAAATATGCATTTCGTCTTTGAGCAGAAATTAACACTCGTAAAACGCGAGCGGCTTCGGCCGACGATTCGTCTCTTGCGAAGCGTAATAAACAGGCGATGTAATAGGCATATGAATTTTTTAGAGCGAGAGAATAAAAAATTAAATAGTCCCCACAATGGACGGGGTGGTGGTGGTGGTGGTGGAGGTCTCGGGCGGGTGGGCGAGTTGGAGTGGGTGGGGTGGCTGAGATTTAGAGACTTCAAGTGTGGAAACGAATCTGGCATGTTGAACATTAATGAGCAGTTGCCCTCCTTTCTCACCATCATCGTCGCCATCATCATCACGATCATCATCACTATAATCCTCATCATCATCCTCACCACCATCCTCACCACCACCACCATCCTCACCACCACCATCATCCTCACTACCACCATCCTCACCATTATCCTCACCACCACCACCATCCTCACCATCATCATCCTCACCATCACCATCCTCACCATCACCATCCTCACCACCACCACCATCCTCACCACCATCATCCTCACCACCAACATCATCACCACCACCACCATCATCACCACCACCACCATCATCACCATCATCATCATCACCATCATCCTCACCACCACCATCCTCACCACCACCACCATACTCACCACCACCATCATCATCACCACCACCATCATCATCATCACCATCATCCTCACCACCACCATCCTCACCACGACCACCATACTCACCACCACCATCATCACCACCACCACCATCCTCACCACCAACATCGTCCTCACCACCACCATCCTCACCACCACCATACTCACCACCATCATCATCATCATCCTCACCACCATCCTCACCAACATCATCCTCACCACCACCACCATCATCCTCACCACCACCATCATCCTCACCACCACCACCATCATCCTCACCACCATCGTCATCCTCACCACCATCGCCATCCTCACCACCACCACCACCATCCTCACCACCACCACCATCCTCACCATAATCCTCACCACCACCATCATCCTCACCACCACCATCCTCACCATTATCCTCACCACCACCATCCTCACCACCACCACCATCCTCACCACCACCATCCTCACCACCACCATCCTCAACACCACCATCCTCACCACCACCATCATCCTCACCACCACCATCATCACCACCACCATCCTCACCACCATCCTCACTACCACCATCGTCCTCACCACCACCATCCTCACCACCATCATCACCATCCTGTCGTACGTAAGCGTCACCTCCTCGCCTGCGGTCACGTGAGGGGATAACCGAGCAATTGAAAATCTGACCTCTGGTGCGAGATTTGCTCACAGTCGGTGTGTGTGTGCGAACTTCTTTCGCACCGTACGCAGCCAAACCGTGCTCATCGGAGGTGCGGGATGAACGACGACAAACGAATCACAATAAGCAATTATTCAGAAATCACTTCTCAATCCACATTCACAAGTGGCTTCCTAACATCGGAAGGGAAGAGCGGTCCAGACGGCCGCAGAAGCGGCATCTGAAAGCGCCGCGCGACGGTGCCGTGACCGCCGCCTTAGTCTCAATGTCTGACCAGCACGGGCGCTGTTGCGAGAATGAGAGCGGAGTGCCGCGTGGCGATGGTGCACAAGCTCCTTCGACGAGGTCAGCGAGGTGTTTGGGGTTCATTTGTGGCGAGCGCTTTGGAAGTGCGACCTTTTAGCAACCACGTGTTCGTTCGGCAACGAGACCTTACGGCAGCAAAGCGAGCAGTATCCGTCATGACGTGAGCCTAAGACGCGCTGTGTGTGTTGTGTTTTTTTTCAGACGTCCCGTAGAGTCGGAGTGAGTCGCAATAATCGACCGTTGTCGTGGCTATAGAGTTTCGTGTCATCGTCCGTGTCATCACCGCTGTCGTACTCACGACAAAGACACAGATCCCCCGTATGACCTCAACAGACTGTTGTGACAAGTGCCATTCGCGAGCAGCAACCTATGAAGGTCAGCATGGCAACACGAGGGCATGGGTGAAACTACGATATTGTCACGCGCCTCTTCATGGAAGAGGCCAATCCGTGCTCAATCAATGATACAGGCGGAGGGAATGTGTGGAGGCGTAGGATTTGCCATGACCGATGCACGGTTATGTTCGAGGGAAATTACGATCATTTATTTAAAACGAAACTATGGGATTATTTAATTTTTGTCTTTACCGAGATAAGGGACCCACTGAGCTCCTATGTGGCTTCTTTTTTTTTTCTTTTTTCGCGGAAGCGACCTGGCCACAAATGATAAGCGCAACAGAGCGGCTCATCATCGCGTAGGTAATGCAAAGCAGACAAATATTCGAAACGCACGACGTTCATTCTAAATGTGGAGGGGGAAACAATCGGAGGACCCGGAGAAAAAAAATCCACGCGACCGCGGGGAGAGAAAGAGACACGCAAACTCCAAATATACAGCAGCAGGCGTCAGGGGTCGGGATCGAACCCACGACCTCCTGTACACCAGGCGAGGTAGTTAACATCTCCTAGCCACCGTGATGATGATGATGAGAGAGACACGCAAACTCCAAATAAACAGCAGCAGGCGTCAGGGGTCGGGATCGAACCCACGACCTCCTGTACACCAGGCGAGGTAGTTAACATCTCCTAGCCACCGTGATGATGATGATGAGAGAGACACGCAAACTCCAAATATACAGCAGCAGGTGTCATGGGTCGGGATCGAACCCACGACCTCCTGCATACCAGGCGAGGTAGTTAACATCTCCTCGCTACCGCGGTGATGTCTAAGATTTAAAATATGTTTGAGGTTTAAACAAAAAAAAAGAAAATAATGAAACGCACTCAGCGAGATGAAAGATCGTAAATTGTGGTCGCACAACGCGAGTTCCGTTGAACTTTTCGGAGTGAAATTTTTTTTTGTATTAAAAAAGTTCATGTCGCAGCAATTAATGAAAATAATAAGTTTTTGCCCAAAATCGGGTAATTATGCAGAGGATCGTTGAATATTTTTAGGATTCTGGAATTATTTAAAGCAGAGGGGTAGGGTCAGACCTGCGGCTCGGGAGTGGTCGCATGTGTCTCTCTTAGACGACTGATTCGTCTTCTTCTTCTTCGTGACCGTTATTGAAATATCGAGGGAGGGTTTTTTTGCTCACCGAATTCGCCACAAAAAAATACGTGTTTTGTTGTCATGTTGCAGAGCCGTTGAAGGGCGTACGCGGGTTCGAGGTGGTAACCACGATGATTCATCCTCGACAATTGATGTATGACCTATTGTTTTTATTTTTTTTTTTAGCATGTAAGACCCACTGAGATACACAGCTCTTTATTCCAAAGGTAACCTGGCTATCGCAAAGGAAAGCTGAACGAGGTGTCATGTTTGCATATACTACAATACCTGCAGTCGGAATGCAAACATAATCTGGTCCAACACCATGTGAGACTAGGCTCTAAGGAAAGCTGTCTCGGATGTGGACCAATCAATTTCCAGGACAGTGCATACATTATCAGAGTTGTGTGTTTTTGTTTGCATTCCGACTGCAGGTATTGTGGTCTATGCAAACATGACTCCTTCTAAAAAAGGTGTCAGTTTTGTTTCCAGATAAAAGGGTAAAAAAAAACAATTATCTGAACGAGGTGGTTCGTCAGCACGTGGAAAATTAAAGCGGGCCAATACTCTAAAACAAAATAAATTGTGAATATTAATATTATTAAATTGTCAAAAGTGATTATATCTACGTGACTTTACCGAAATAACCAAAGATTATGGATCCCTGCTGTCACGAAAACTTCAAATCTAGATTAATACTCTAAACGCGTGATGTTGATTCTAAATGTGGAGGTGAAAAACCGGAGGACCCGGAGAAAAATCCACGCGACCACGGGGAGAGATAGAGAGAGAGACACGCAAATTCAAAATACACAGCAGGCGTCAGGGTAGGGATCAAACCCAAGACCTCCTCCATACCAGGCGAGGTAGTTAACATCTCCAAGCCACCGTGATGATGATGAGAGAGAGACACGCAAACTCCAAATACACAGCAGACGTCAGGGTAGGGATCAAACCCAAGACCTCCTGTATACCTAGCGAGGTAGTTAATATCTCCTAGCCACCGTGATGATGATGAGAGAGAGAGACACGCAAACTACAAATACACAGCAGACATCAGAATAGGGATCAAACCCACGACCTCCTGCATACCAAGCGAGGTAGTTAACATCTCCTAGCCACCGTGATGATGATGATGAGAGAGAGAGAGACACGCAAACTCCAAAAATACAGCAGCAGGCGTCAAGGTTGGAATTGAACCCACGACTTCCTGTATACCAGGCGAGGTAGTCAACATCGTATCACCGTGGTGTTGATAATGATGATGGATTTTGATGGATGCTGATGATTACTATTGTTTGATGATGGTGTTGATGATGATGAAGATGATGACACTGCATCATTTCCGCAGCACCTCTATCACCACCACCACCATCATCATAATCACCACAGCACCATGATTGTTGGTTAAACATCGATGAAAGGCGGTGATCACTGCACCGCGCGTTTTCAGACGCGCTTCTGCGGCCGTCTGGAACGCTCTTCCTTCCGATATTAGTTACGCACTTGTAAATCATTTCTTAAGAATTGCATGTTGTTTTAAGTTTAAATTTCCATTTAAAGCTCTCGTGACTGCAGGGATTAATATTCTTGGTTCTTTCGGTAAAGACACGTAGAAGGGAAATAATACAATAATAAAAATAATACAATATAATTCTCACACCTGATGATGATTGTTTGTGTTTCAATCGAAACGTCGTGATAATTTTTGGTTTTATTTTAATTATTTTATTATTTCCCTTCTACGTGACTTCACCGAAAGAACCAAGAACATGTTGTAAGTCTGTTGTCCTTCCCCCCGCACCTCCGATTAGCGCGGTTTGGCTTCGTACGGTGCGAAAGAAGTTAAGCGTACACACAGAGAGAAACATCGTCGTCTTGAGAATGAACAAACACGACGGAAACTTGACCGTGATGCCATCCGGCGCTCCTCATGCGCTTATTTGTGGCTTGTCCACCGCGCGAATGTGACAGTGGAGTTGCTGCTGCACATCAACATCAGCAGCCAAACGATAGAGGAAGAGGAGGAGGAAGAGGAAGCAGGAGGATGACACGGGCCCCGTGCTGGAGAGGCTAATGCCGGAGTGGCATCCCAAGGAGGGAACAGCAGCAGCATCAGCAGCAGCATCAGCAGCAGCATCAGCAGCAGAATCAGCAGCATCAGCAGCAGCATCAGCAGCAGCATCAGCAGCAGCATCAGCAGCAGTATCAGCAGCAGCAGCAGCATCATCAGCAGCAGCATCAGCAGCAGTTCGCGTGAGCGGCGACTCGCTGCGTGATACCCACGCGGTCGACCTCGGCATGTGCGAGGGGCACCTTCGAGATGGACTCGTCTGCATCGCTCGCTCCCCTCGAAGCAATGGGGGGGCAATGGGTTTCATCCAGAGGTGTGAATGAGCCGTGGCCAACGATGATGATGATGGTGGTGGTGGTGTTGATGGCGGTGGTGAGCGGTTGTGTACGTGGGGTGGCTGCGCAGAGACCCGAGTTCAATTCCCTCCCTCGCCCGCCGCTCGCGGACAACACCGGCGACGATTATTTGAACCCGGTTCTGTGCCCTCCCCTAGGTCGACTCAGCCTCGAGTGAGTGTGTGAACGTCGCCACTGGGGAGACGAAGGCGGTCGGGCGTGGTGCTGGTCACCCGCCCCCTCGTGTGCCTTGCCGGACTTCATAGGCGCTCGCTTACAGCACTTGCCCCAGCAGTCTGTTAAAGCTATACGGGGGATCTTTGTCTTTGGTGGTGAGCGATGGTGGCACGCGGTAGTGCAGTGGGTAGCCGCGCTACGAACCCGGGTTCGATTCCCGCTCACGGCCACGAAAATACACCGGTGATGGCCATCAGAACCGTAGCGGTCCTTGCCCTCCCCTAGGTCGACTCAGCCCAAAATCAGTAACTGGTGCGGTGTAGTCGTAAACATCGCCACTGGAGAGACAAAGGCGGTCGGGTTGCCTTACCCACCCACCCACCCACACACATGCCTGCTGCTACTCGAAAACAACACTACTCGGCCACTTGGCCCAGCAAGTGACCGAGTGCTGTTGTTAGTTGAATCAGCAGCAGCCGCAGCAGCAGCAGCAGCAGCAGCAGCAGTAACCCCCGACACGTCATTCTCTCAAGGTGGAGGTATGAATTTATTCAATCTCACGAGTCGTTCGATATACTATGTCGTCGTTCACGCGAATTGCATCTCTCACAATCGCCGGGTCGGAACCACGGAGCAAGCTTGGAACGTTGCTGGCAAGCCGCGAGCCAGAAGGCCTGCTCGCTCGCTCGCTCTGCACTCCTCTATATATTAAGATGGTTTTGTTGTTGTGCAGCCATTTCGAGAGCGTTCATTGTACGGGGAAACCCGAGCACCCAGGGAAACCGCTACGTGCGCGCGAGGGAAGAACACTCGATCCCAGTGTTCTTCAGGTTGGGTTGGGGGTTGTCACTTTCGCCGAGAAGACATCATCAGTGTGAGTGAGGGCCGCCACACATTTTATAAACCATTGGGGGGTTTGGCAGCAGCATGATGATGATGATGGGGGGATGTTGATGATGGTAATGATGATAATGGTGATGTTGATGGTGATGATGATGGTGATAATGATGGTGATGTTGATGATGGTGATGATGGTGATGATGGTGATGTTGATGGTGATGATGATGGTGATGATGGTGATGTTGATGGTGGTGATGATGGTGATGATGGTGATGATGATGGTGATGATGATGGTGATGATGGTGATGATGATGGTGATGGGGGGGTGCACGTCAAGGGGGGGGGCAGCACTTAAGGCCTTCAGGGCCCCCCCCACTCCCTCTCCACCCCCCCCCCCCGGCCTTGTAATGGAGAACATCGCTCTATCACACACACACACACAAGGTGCAGCTCGTGTTAGTCGTCGTCGTCTGTTGGCGAGCTCTGATGGACAAGGTGTGTGTGTGTTTGCTTTTGGTTTACCTGTGCAGCAGCTGACTGATGCATCGTTCTGCTCTTTGTCGAGCGGCCTGGCCCAGGCGGACGCGGAGGAAGAGGGAGGAGGAGGAGGATGAGGAAGAGGCGACGGAGCGTAGTGAAAAAAAACGGAAACCAATTTGCATTGTAAAAGGTCACCCTCGCGGGAACACGGCAGGGGCGGGGGTGACGGCTCATAGCCGCGCGCCTCGGGTACAAAGAGCCAATTACACCCGCGAGACCGACTCCGTCGCGGTCAGGTCAGCTCGGGGCATTCGAGGGCATTCGAGGGCACGGGAGGGCACACGAGGGGTATTGTTGGGGAGCGTTTGTGGCCGTTTGAGGTCATTTGAGGATATTTGAGGGCGTTTGACGGGAATTGAGGGCATTTGAGGGCGTTTGATGGCATTTGAGGGTATTTGGTCGTATTTGCAGGGCATTTGAGAGTAGTTGAGGGACATTTGAGAATATTTGAGGGACATTATAGAGTATTTGAAGGCTTTCAGGGTATTTGAGGGTATTTACGAGAATTTGAGGGCATTTGAGAGTATTTTGAAGGTTTTTATGGTATTTGAGGGCATTTAAGAGTATTTGAGGGCATTTGAGAGTATTGGAAGGTGTCCAAGGTATTTGAGGGGATTTAAGAGTGTTTGAGAATATTTGAAGGTTTTCAGGGTATTTGAGGGCATTTTTGAGTATTTTAGGGCATTTAAGAGTGTTTAATGGATTTGAGGGCTTTTGATGGAATTTGAGAGTATTTGAGGGCATTTTAGATTATTTGAGGGCATTTAAGAGTATTTGAGGGATTTGAGGGCATTTGAGGGCGTTTGATGGTGTTCAATGGCATTGGAAGGCATTTGAGGGCATTTTTTATATTTGACGGCATTTTGAGAGAATTTGAGGGATTTGGGGGCATTTGAGGTCATTTCAGGACGTTTGACGGTGTTCAATGGCATTCGAGGGCATTTGAGGGCATTTGAGAGTATTTCCGCCCATGTAAAAGTTGCATCAGCAGCAGCAGCAGAAGCGGCATTGCCCTGCAATTGCATGCTCTCAAGGTGGAGGTAGAAATAATTGTATTTAATTATTTGTTTTATATCGTGTTCATTCAAATTGCATCTCTCACAAGCGCCGAGTAGGAACCACAGGCCAAGCCGAAAGGCTGCTACCAGGCCGTGAGCCGGCGCCTGCTAAGCGCTCTGCAGACCTCGACATGTTAAGATGTTTGCATTATGACTGTAGGTATTGTGGTCTATGCAAACATGACTCCTTGTAAAAAAGGTGTCAGTTTTATTGCCAGATAGAAGGGTAAAAAAACAATTATCATGTTAAGATGTGTTTCAGCCGATTTAGGAGAGCGTTCATTATACACCTGGGACAAAAAAACCCACACGCGTGCGAGGGAGAAACACTCGATTCCATGCAGAAGGTGCAGATTGTATTAGTCCACACTTGCTGTACTGCCTTCTCATGGCGAGTCAGGGTACGGCTCCTCCACGACGCCCAGCCTCTGGTGGTAAGAATGTTTAAACAGCCGATCTGTGTGGTGAACCACCAACCCCTCACTGCTGTCTCCACAGCGCTGGATTAACCACCACGTGCAGCACCGTAGCCTCCTCCTTCCCCTCCCTCATCCTCCCTCATCCTCCCCTCCCTCTCCTCTCTCCCTCGTCCTGCCCAGCGCTCATCCTCTCTCTCCCTGCAGCTCATCTTGAGTTGTGTGCATTCCCCTCCTCCTCCTCTTTGCCCGATATTTGCTGTGTGTCGTATGCATGTGTGTTGTATGTATGTTGAACTTTTTTCACACCGTACGTAGGCCACCGTCCAAATCGGAGGTGCGGGGGGACAGGACAACGAACTAAACAAACAAGAAAGCAGTTCAATTTCGATTGAAAGCTTTCGTGACTGCAGGGATTCGAGGAGACAGAGTCTGAAGACTATGTCTCCTCGACAGACTCTGTCTCCTCGACAGACCTGTTCTCCACCTGAGGACGGCTACTTGCGTTGTGGCCGAAACGTCGTGAGAATTATTTTATTATGTTTTATTTTTATTATTTTATTATTTCCATTTTACGTGACTTTACCGAAAGAACCAAAAAGAAGAAAGCAGTTCGTAAAGAAATGAGTTTGATTTTTTAAAGTGCAACACAGCTCCCCGGTGGCTTCCTAACGTCGGAAGGGAGGAACGTTCCAGACGGCCGCAGGAGCGGCACCTGAAAGCGCCACGCGATGGCGAGACGTCACAGCTCCGCGCGCGTGCCAGGCTAAGTGCACTTCGAGGCTGCCAAGGCTCTCGCTGCTTGCCAGGAGGTGACGGGACTGACTCCACGTTCCAAGGACTGACTGACTGAGATGACTGGCAGACAGACGTACACATACATTCAAGGGCAACTATTATTCGTATGGCGTGAGCAGACGGTGTGGGGCAAGTGCTGTTAGCGAGCAGCACCTATGAAGGCCGGCACGGCACACGATGTTAACGCACCACACCGAGAACTTATTTAAGACTGAGTCGACCTAGAAGATGCCTCATGTACGTAACTTGAGTATGAAGTAGCACTCGAGTTCCATCGGTGCCCCGAAGCCATAGGTATCCACATTCCTATGGCCGGGACGAGTTTGACCCAAAACAGGTCCACCGATGACTGCCAACAAATTTATCGTCAATATTTAAACTCTAAGGGGATGCTGCTGCTGATGATGATATTGATGATAACGATTAAATATAATGTAGAATGATGATGATGAAATTTACGTTCATGAATACATCTAATGTATAATGATGATATTGATGATAATAAATACAGATAATGTATAATGATGATGATATTGATGATAACGAATATACAATGATAATAATGATGGCGAATTTTGATGATGAGGAATAATCGATGATGGCTGGACGATCGATGGCAATGCCGATAATTATGGGCGCTATTTATTTATTTATTTACGTCGCGCGCCAGCTCCAGTGCTTGCCGCAAGAGTCGGAGATCCTGAAATTCGACGGCCAAATTTGATTGATTATCGGGGTGCTCCTAGTACTGACGGAGAGGGGGGGGGGTGGAGGAGGAGGGGGGGGGGCTCGATCTGTCCGCTGAATCACCCCCCCCCCCACCTCCACACACACATCGCCCAATTAATCAAATCCCAATTTGTTTTTTTCGGTAAAGTCACGTGGGTAAAATTTTTTTTTTATAATAAAAGAAAGAACAACCGCTTAAGTGGTAGTTAACACCTCCTAGCCACCGCTTAAGCGGTTGTGCTTTCGCTACGTTGTCCCCACCTGAAGAAGGACGCTTGTGTTGCGGCCGAAACGTCGTGATTTAATTTAGTTGTTTTTTATTTTTTTTATTTTTTATCTACGTGACTTTCCCGAAAAAAACAAAGAGAATGGAGGATACCACCCCCCCCCTTATCCCACCATCCTGCCGGACGTGTGTGTGTGTGGTTGTGTGTGTGTGTGGTTGTGTGTGTGTGTGTGGTTGTGTGTGTGTTTGTGTGTGTGTGTGGTTGTGTGTGTGATTGTGTGTGTGTGTGGTTGTGTGTGTGGTTGTGTGTGTGTGAGGTTGTGTGTGTGTGAGGTTGTGTGTGTGTTTGTGTGTGTGTGTGATTGTGTGCGTGTGTGTGGTTGTGTGTGTGTGTGGTTGTGTGTGTGGTTGTGTGTGTGGTTGTGTGTGTGTGTGATTGTGTGTGTGCGTGGTTGTGTGTGTGGTTGTGTGTGTCTGTGGTTGTGTGTGTGTGAGGTTGTGTGTGTGTTTGTGTGTGTGTGAGGTTGTGTGTGTGTGGTGTGTGTGTGTGTGGTGTGTGTGTGTGGTGTGTGTGTGTGGTGTGTGTGTGTGGTGTGTGTGTGGTGTGTGTGTGTGGTGTGTGTGTGTTGTGTGTGTGTGTGTGATTGTGTGTGTGTGTGGTTGTGTGTGTGGTTGTGTGTGTGTGAGGTTGTGTGTGTGTTTGTGTGTGTGTGTGGTTGTGTGTGTGTGTGGTTGTGTGTGTGTGTGGTGTGTGTGTGGTTGTGTGTGTATGTGGTTGTGTGTGTGGTTGTGTGTGTGTGTGTGGTTGTGTGTGTGTGTTTGTGTGTGTGTTATGTCTATGTATTGTCTGCGTGCATATGCGGTGTTCGCTCCGTCGGGTCGTTGCGGGTTCACGCGCTTTGTCGGGTTCGTGTTGTTGTTGTTGTTGGTGTTGTTGTTGTTGGTGTTGTTGTTGGCGGCACACGATTGCGAGCGCCGATCTCGACGCGGCGTTCCGCGTTCCGTGCGGATTCAGCCTCCACGTCCTCCTCGTCCCCATCGTCCCCCTCCTCTATCGACACCACCCTCGAAGTCGCCGTCGTCATCATCGTGACGGGTGCCACGGTGGCTAAGAGATGTTAACTACCTCGTCTGGTTTTCAGGAGGTCGTGGCTTCGATCGCGACCCTGACCTCTGCTGTGTATTTTGAGTTGGCTGTGTGTGTCTCTCTCTCCCTCCGTGGTCGCTTGGATTTTTATCCGGGTCATGCGGTTTTTCTCTCCACATTTAGAAATGTCCACGTGATGACGATGATGATGAAGCCCACTTCGTTGAGCTATCGTTTGTGATAGCCAGGTGGCTTCTAAAAAAAGAAACTACATTCCTCAGTGGGCCTTAGCTGGTAAAAGTAACAAATATAGTTTTAGTTCATAGTTGTATCATCATTAGTCATCGTCTGTCCATGACTCCTGATACAGGTTGTGTCAAGAAACGTCGAACAATGAATGACAGTTAAAAATATGTGATATGTGGCGGAGGCCGAGTGGCTCAGAGGTCAACGAGCGCTAAACCGTCAACGTCTGACCTCCTGGGTTCGAATCCGGGTTTCAGCCACCGCGGCCGTGATTACACGGGCTCACGAATGATTGCGTGATTACACGGGTCACGAATGATTGCGTGATTACACGGGTCACGAATGATTGCGTGATTACACGGGTCACGAATGATTGCGTGATTACACGGGTCACGAATGATTGCGTGATTACACGGGTCACGAATGATTGCGTGATTACACGGGTCACGAATGATTGCGTGATTACACGGGTCACGAATGATTGCGTGATTACACGGGTCACGAATGATTGCGTGATTACACGGGTCACGAATGATTGCGTGATTACACGGGTCACGAATGATTGCGTGATTACACGGGCTTACGAATGATTGCGTGATTACACGGGTCACGAATGATTGCGTGATTACACGGGTGACGAATGATTGCGTGATTACACGGGTGACGAATGATTGCGTGATTACACGGGTCACGAATGATTGCGTGATTACACGGGTTCACGAATGATTGCGTGATGACACGGGTCACGAATGATTGCGTGATTACACGGGTGACGAATGATTGCGTGATTACACGGGTCACGAATGATTGCGTGATTACACGGGTGACGAATGATTGCGTGATTACACGGGTGACGAATGATTGCGTGATGACACGGGTGACGAATGATTGCGTGATTACACGGGTGACGAATGATTGCGTGATTACACAGGCTTACGAATGATTGCGTGATTACACGGGTGACGAATGATTGCGTGATTACACGGGTGACGAATGATTGCGTGATTACACGGGTGACGAATGATTGCGTGTTGATGGACTCGGCCCGGTCACCAATCACTTACAAATCTATAGACTAAAATAGAGACCCATAGACTCACACAGAGACCCATAGATTCATATAGATACCCATAGACTCACACAGAGACCCATAGACTCACACAGAGACCCATAGACTCACACAGAGACCCATAGACTCACACAGAGACCCATAAGCTCACACAGAGACCCATAGACTCACACAAAATACCCATAGATACATATAGATACCCATAGACACACAGAGACCCATAGACTCACACAGATACCCATAGATTCACACAGAGACCCACAGACTCACACAGAGACCCATAGACTCACACAGAGACCCACAGACTTCACACAGAGACCCATAGACTCACACAGAGACACATAGACTCACACAGAGACCCATAGACTCACACAGAGACACATAGACTCACACAGAGACCCATAGACTCACACATAGACCCATAAACTCACACAGAGACCGAATACGCTCAAACATAGACCCATAGTCTCATACAGAGACCCACAGAACTAAACGCGTGAGTCGATAACACTCCCTTAAAATGGCGGGGGTGCAATAGCCGACGTTTCGGTCTAGAGGCCCTTCTTCATAGCACGTGCAGTGCACCCGAGCCACATCGCGAGGAAGAATCATGGCGATGGTTCATAATGTATTGATTCGTTTTTTTTTTAGGGAGGGGGGGGGGGGTGGTTTTAATTCCCCACACTCCCTCGGCTCAGCTGCGGCTAAATCGGCGGGACCGATCGCCTCCGCGTGGCGCCACAGAACGGCTCGCGGGATTTATGGAGCCATTCCACGTTCTCCCTGAGAGCCCTCCCCAAGGCACAGAGGATAAATCACCCCTGGGGACAGACATGGGGAGTGAGAGAGGGAGGGGAGGGAGGGAGGGGAGTGAGGGAGGAGGGAGGGAGGGGAGGGAGGGGAGGGAGGAAGAGAGAAGAGGGAGGGAGCGGAGGGAGGGAAGGGGAGGGAGGGAAAAGAGGGAGGGAGGTATGGAGGGGAGGGAGGGAGGGAAGGGAGGGAGGGAAGGGGGAGGGGAGGGATTTAGAAGAGGGAGGGAGGGAGGTAGGGAGGGGAGGGAGGGAGGTAGGGAGGGGGATGGAGG
The DNA here is from genome assembly GCF_965212315.1 of Lampetra planeri. NCBI lineage: Eukaryota > Metazoa > Chordata > Hyperoartia > Petromyzontiformes > Petromyzontidae > Lampetra > Lampetra planeri. The sequence continues at coordinate 4,380,528 of NC_136165.1, forward strand.
GAGAGAGAAGAGGGAGGGAGCGGAGGGAGGGAGGGGAGGGAGGGAAGGGGGAGGGGAGGGAGGGAGAAGAGGGAGGGAGGGAGGTATGGAGGGGAGGGAGTTAGGAGAGAAGGGAGGGAGGGGAGGGAGGGAAGGGGGAGGGGAGGGATTTAGAAGAGGGAGGTAGGGAGGGGAGGGGAGGGAGGGGAGTGAGGGAGGGAGGGGAGGGAAATAATAATTTATTCTAAAACTAAAATAGAAAGATGGAGAGAGTTGGAGAAAGTCACAAAGAAAGATTGAGAAGAGAAAGAGATGGAGGCAGGTTTGGGGGTTTGTGTAAGTTGCCAATTTAAACATTCGACCCGTGGCTCCTGGGTCTGCCCCGTGACCTCCTGCCAGCGGGCGTTCGATACTTCACGTGGCCTCAAGGCGCACATAGCCTGGCACAAGCGTCTTTGTGACGTCACCGCCACTTAGTGGCGAATGTCGGCCGAGCGTGGTGCTGGCCACCCACCCCCTCGTGTGCCGTGCCGAACCTTCATAGGTGGTGCTGCTACTCGCTAGCAGCACTTGCCCCAGCAGTCTGTTAGAGGCTACACGGGGGGGCTTTGTTTTTTGCGTGTGGTCGCGCTGTCAGTTAAAAATGAACAACACAAAATCTCACTCAATTTGGATCACTATAGGTGAATAATATTCATGTTATTATAATTGTATTTTAGTAGCAACGTGAACGCCGTTTTGAAGGCTACGTCCGTCCATCTGTTTCCCTCCAAGCGTGACGTCCAGCCAGCCAGCCAGCAAATCTTGTTTCGAATATAGTACGAAAACCTTTCAACTGCAGTTCACCGCAGTTAACTATATACATGTTTACATTTCTCAGTATTTCCACACAGGCTCACAATTGTGAGCCGGTTGTGACTGCCTCCATCACAGGGACTCATCGTGCTGGCAGCATCAGGGTGGGTGAACAACGGGGTGGGTAGATGAGTAGGTGGCTGGGTGGGTGGCTGGATGGGTGGGTGGCTGGGTGGGTGGCTGGGTGGCTGAGCAGCTGGGTGGGTGGGTGGCTGGGTGGGTGGCTGGGTGGGTGGCTGAGTAGGTGGCTGGTTGCGGTGGTGGCTGGGTGGCTGAGCAGCTGGGTGGGTGGGTGGCTGGGTAGGTAGCTGAGTAGGTGGTTTATGGATGGCTATACAGCTGACTGGGTGGCTGTATGAGTGGCTATGCGGCTGGCTGTCTGGCTGGCTGGCTGGGTAGGTGGGTGGGTGACTGGGTGGGTGGCTGGGTGGGTGGCTGGATGGGTGGCTTAGTGGGTGGCTGGATGGGTGGGTGGCTGGCTGGGTGGGTGGGTGACTGGGTGGGTGGCTGGGTGGGTGGCTTGGTGGATGGGTGGTTGGGTGGGTGGCTGAGTGGATGGCTGGATGGGTGGGTGGCTGGCTGGCTGGGTGGGTGGGTGACTGGGTGGGTGGCTGGGTAGGTGGCTTGGTGGGTGGCTGGATGGTGGCTGGGTGGATGGCTTGGCGGGTGGCTTGGTGGGTGGGTGGCTGAGTGGGTGGCTGGATGGGTGGGTGGCTGGCTGGGTGGGTGGCTGGGTGGATGGGTGGCTGAGTGGGTGGCTGGCTGGGTGGATGGCTGGGTGGGTGGGTTGGTGGGTGGCTGAGTGGGTGGATGGCTGGGTGGGAGGGTGGCTGACTGGGTGGCTGGGTGGGTGGCTGGGTGACCTCTGCGTGCGGTGATAGTTTGAAGAAGCGAGAAATGTACGAGAGAAAAAAAGACCGATTTAAAAATAAAAAGTTGCGGTGTCTCCCCGCTCGACCCAGCCTGGCCTGGTTTTTCATCTCCGTTAAAGGACCCTGACCCAGTAGTGGAAAGTCCACATTCCTATGGCGGGGGCCGGCTATCCCACGTGACATCAAACACTGTCAATTAGCCGCGGCGCGATGAGTGCCAAGTTCCGTTCGTCATGAGTTCAGAGCCCACACCATCCCGCTGTTGACGTGATGCAATAACGTAACCAATCAATCACTTAATAAATCGATATGGGGAGTGTTGCTCTCGGCATCCTTCGCAGATGACCCATCCACTCCACCGTAGTTGTCAAGAACGTCACCTGTGCCGCGCTATTCGTTCAGCACGCGCGTAACATGTCGCGCGTGTGAAGTGGAGTTCTTGTTGTTGTTGTTGTTGTTGTTTCGTGTGGCAGTGGTTACTTTTTGGTCAGAGGTTACGACACGTAGGCGCAGCCCCGCAACGTCTCGCTGACGCCACTGCTCGTGGAAGTTGCCTCCTGCACTCGAGGGGGTGGGTGGGGGGCCCAAGACAACCCAAGAAGGCATGGTATTTGGCCTACTCTTCCACGCTAGCCAGACGTCTTGGAAAATGAAGAAGCACCCGCAATTTCTTACCCCCCCCTCTCCCGAACCCCCCCCAACAAAAAATGGCAAAGATCTCCCGTATAGCCTCAACAGACTGTTGGGGCAAGTGCGAGTTGCACCTACGGAAGGCAAACACGGCACACGAGGGGGGTGGGTGGCCAGCACCACGCCCGACCGCCTTTGTCTCCCCAGTGGCGATGTTTACACACCGCACCAGGTACTCATTGGAGGCTGAGTCAGCCTAGGGGAGGCCCAGGACGGGTTCAGATAATCGTCAC